>NW_016158138.1:24346-49738 GCF_001687245.7 Rhagoletis zephyria
AAATGGGTGCGCGCAGCAAAATTCAGGCCTAATGGTAAGTTCATTTCATCGTGCGGCGACAAGTTAAGAATTTGCGATACATTTTCAGGCGAATGTATGCGAACGTTCACCGGGGGAAGAGGTATGGGACGACAGCTGGCATGGCATCCAGACGGCAATCTGGTGGCTTTAGCATTAATTTGTAACCGCGTTAAGATATTTGACAAAGCTGAAGGCGAGCTAATACAGTGCATTCGTCGCCGGAGAATGATGTTGCATTTCACCCAAGTGGAAATTTCTTGGTGACTGGCGGCGATGACGATACAATAATATTGCTTGATTTATTAGAAGGTCGGCCAATTTATACACGGTAGTAGTGCACTTTAGCGGAACCATATAAAATACATTTTTTCCTGTATTCAACAGTTGCCCGTTTGGAAATCTAATTTGCATACATTTGATGCCAATAGCTTTCGCACCAAACAAGCCAGTTCTCAAAGAGCCCAAATTGATTTTAGTCATGCAACAGCTCCACATAACTCCACATTCAAGGCTTTTCTTCGCGAAAATCGAATGAAAATGCTGCCAGAAAACTTCAAAATGCATCTTGTGGTTCAATGTTACTACAACTATATAGATTAAAGTTTTATGAATTAGAAACTCGAAAGGATAAAATAGTCCAAGATTCAAAGTAAAAATTTTTCTTATAATGAAACTAGTTCATAGTTTTTCTCTTTTTACTTGTAATATAAACATTTCTAAAATAAATGTATTCTTTGATTGTTCTTCATATTTTATGTCTTTTTTTAGTGCCTTATTTTGCTTTTTTTGCAATACCTAGTTCATTTTCCTGCCTTTTTCGCTATTTTGTTTTGCCTTTTTTGCAACACCTAGTGCCTTTTCCTGCCTTTTTCGCTATTTTATTTTGCCTTTTCCAGCCTATTTCGTTATTTTATTTTGCCTTTTTTATAGGTTTTTAGGTCCTAAAAGTCCGTTCCCAGGTTATGACGTATGGACCTTCATATATGTTTGTATGTTTATCGCGTGGTTCCTTTTTCACTAAGACAATATCATTTAAATTAACTATTAACGGACGCGTGGTCTTGTTATATACCGTTTGGTTTCGAATTTTATGTTTGTTAATAAGTTCCTTTGCAAGCGCGTGTAATTCTTGCATTCTGTATTTGTTTTCTTTCGAATAATTATTAATGTTATTTATCGGATCAATTTTTACATTTTGTAATTCGGTTGGTAAACTTGCTTTTCTGCCGAATACTAATTCAAATGCTGAAAGTTTGTTATCAAATACAAAACTTGTTGATGTATTGTGCAAAAATGTGAAGTATTTCAAATAAACGTCCGAATCGGACCAAGTTTCATTTAAATACGCGCGTAAATACTCATTAAAGACACGGTGGTTTCGTTCAACAGTACCAACGGCTTCATGGTGATGTGCTGTCGAGAAATTGTGCTGGATTTTTAAAAGTGTGGTTAATTCGGAAAAAAGTTAATATTTAAATTCGGTGCCCAAATCCGATTTTATAGTGTTCATAATGCCGTATGTTAAAACAAAGCTTTCAAAAATTGCAGAAGCTATTGTTTTTGCGCTTTTATCCGGTGTGGCTATTGTTACTAAATATTTGCTTAAGTCGCATATAATGGTTACTGCCTACTTATTGCCATTAATGGACTCAGGCAAGGGTCCTATTGTGTCTATAACTACAACATCAAAGGGTTTGCAAGGCGTTGGGGTTAGTACTCAATTTTCTTTAGTTTTGGGTTTACTTTATTTAGTAAACATTTCTCACAGCTTTTTACGAATTTAGCAATATCGCGTGTCATATTTTTCCAATAGTATTTTGTACGTAATTTTGCATAGAGTTTTTTGTTTCCGCAATGTCCGCCTGATATCGGGCCGTTATGGTAAATTGTCATGAGTTTAAGTTTCTTGTCGTCTTCAGTTATTGTTTCCACAGGGTCTGTTAGTATAATTTGTAAAGATTTTAAAACTTTTATACACTAATTTTTAAGTTTTTAATCGAAAATTTTTCAAAGAGTGAATCATTTTTTTGCCATTCAATTTTTTTAATGTTGTGATTGCCGGCTTGGTGTTGAAGCCTCAAAAGTAGCTCGTCTAAACTCGCTATTTTGTTAACAACCTCAAAATTAATCAACTCGAGTTTTCTATGTTTTAAATGCGCCTAGATATATTTTAATACTTGAAATTTCATAATTTCTTTCGTAAGTAATTTTGGTTTTTATCCGTGGAATTTTTTTGTTGAAAAATTGTAAGAAAATTTGTCGTAAACTTGTACTGTGGAGTTATTTGTGTGAATTTCAACGTTTTGTTTTGTCATCGATCTAGTTTTTACTGCTAAACTATGTTTTGTTGTATATTTAAGTTCGTCAATTGTAATTCGTGATAGTGCATCCGCACCAACGTTTGTTTTGCCTTTTATATATTGTATTGAAAATTGGATTCCGAAGGTTCCAGTCTTATTCGCGAGAGTTTTGACGACTGGTCTTTCATATTAAAAAGGTAAACTAATGATCGGTGATCAGATTTTACAGTAAAGTGTGTGCCATAAACGTATGGTCGAAATTGCTTGATTGCGAAATATATTGCTAGAAGTTCAAGTTCGATAATTGCCTTTTTTGTTCTGCTTTATTGAAAGCCTTAGAAACAAAACAAATTGGTAAGTCGTTGCCGTTGTGGTTTTGGCTTAAAATTGCACCGCATCCGGTTTTAGATGCGTCGACTGTAATGATGAATTCTTTGCTAAAGTCAGGATACTGTAAAAGTTTAGGAGACATCAAAGAAGTTTTAAGTGTTTCGAAAGCTTGCTCACAGGAGTTATCCCATTTAAATTCTAAATTTTTTCTGCTCAAACGATTTAAGGGTGCTGCCAGAGAAGCAAAGTCAGGAATAAACCGTCTATAATAGTTTGCAAACTCCACGAATCTTCGGACTGCGTCTTTATCGCATGACTTTGTGTACTTTTTAATGGCTTCTATTTTTGTATCATCTGGCAGTAGACCTCTTGCTGAGCACTTGTGTCCTAAGAAAGTTACCTCAGATCGTAGAAAATTACATTTTTTTGGGTTAAGTCGCAAGTTGAATTTTCTGCAAGTTTCGAACAGTTTTTCTAGATTTTTAAAATGGTGTGCCTCACTATATCCAATAACTATTACATCATCGACATACATAAAAGCTTGACTAGGTGAAATACCGGAAAATGGTATAGACATCATTCTTGAAAACGAGTTAGGTGCTACATTAAGACCAAAACGCAAGAGCTTCCAACGGAAAGATCCGCGATCAGTGCTAAAAGATGCAATATCTCTAGAATCTTTATGTAATGGAATTTGGTGAAAACCAGAATACAGATCCAGAGTCGAAAAATATTTTGCTCTTCCAAGGTTATCTAAAATGTCGTCTATACGTGCTAACGGAAATTTGTCTGCAATTAGTTTTTTGTTTACTGCTCTAAAGATTACGAACATACGGTACGATTTTTGACCTGTCGGATCTTTTTTCGGCACTAAATTAAAGGACTGTTATAGTTGGAGTAGCTTTCCTCGATTAAATTGTTTCGCAATAAATTATCGAGTTGTTTGTTTATTTCTTCGCGTTGAGAATATGGCAATCGGTAGGTTTTTTATGTAAACTGGTGTTTTGTCCGTCAGTCTCAATTTTTGTTCGTAAAAGTTGTTCAGCGCATGATACAAAAAAGGAGGTAGTTTCAATAAACAACTTTTGAGGGATAATAAAATTTTTTGAAGTTTCATAAATTGTGAGCATTATCAACGGCCTTGCCACTTTGATAATATTAAAACAATAAATCGGAGTATTTTCTTTCCCATATTTATACCAATGTAATAACATTTCAAATCTGAAACCATTATCAGTAGTTGGTACTGTTAAAGGAGACTTCAACTGAATTGTTCTTTTCATTTTGTAATAAAAATCACGCGCGCATTTTCTGTTATTATTATTATTTTTTTTTAATGCAATCTTGCGCTTTAAAAATCGAATTCTAAGGAATGTTCTTCCCAAATAAAACCTTTTTATATTTAGGTTCAAATTTACTTTTAAATTTCTCATCAGATTTTGCAAAAAAATTGGCTTTGTGATTAGCGCATTATCAGTAACTTTCACAAATTTTTAATTTATGCAAAACACCTGAAGTCGGCTTGAACAGACCGCCCTCCGATAACTAACTAATAGATCGTCGTTTAAAGTACAAAACCGGGTATCAACAAAATGCACAACTGCGTATTTGAGGTTGCATAAATTATTTTGTAGAGAGTAAAAACATTCACATTTCAAAATGGTTCTTTTTTACAAAGAAATCGCATTTCAGGACGAATGAATAAGGCTTGAGCCAAGAGCTTGTGTGAGCAAATCCAATTTTTGGCAAAAAATTTCAGTTACGCGTTTTTGCAGAACGACGATACACGGTTTTGTACTTTAAGCGACGATATGTAAGTATACACTTTCTTCATGCGTTCTGAGACCTAGACCTCAACCCCGTTTTCGAAATCATTTAGCCGGCATAATTTTCTAGTTCATCATATTCCACATCTTTGAATATACTGATAAAATCTTCTGCTTAAAAAAAAAATATATTTCTTCTAGTGATCAGGTAGCATGAATTTGATGAAATGTCATAATTTTATTAAAAGTCAAATGGTTAACAACAACAACGAATGTCATTAAATGAAACTACCTTCTTTTTTGTATCATGGTTCAGAGTCATAAGGTCGTATTTTAAGGCAAATAAGTCGGAATATTTTGAGCAAAGATAAAGCAATTTATGTTTAGCATAATTGGGTACTTGTTTTTCTAAAATCGATTTGAGTTCTTCTATGCGTTTCGGATCAGATGTGGTTTCGTTAATTTCATAAACGTTGAAGCAAAGCGAATTTATATAAGGTGGTGTTACTAGCTCAGCTGATTTTGTGTATGTGTTTCGCCGCACGGCTTCTGATATCAAATTGAAAAATTTTGTTTGAATTTCTACACACACTCTTACAGATTTTGTCAGTTTATGCCGCCAAAGCAAAAACAAAATACATGTACATTTTTGTTTTTGTGCTCCTGCTATCACCTTATATTAATTCGCCTTGCGTTGAAGTTTGTTATGTCTTCGGTTTGAATATTTAAACTCCTTACGTATTTTACTTCGTCAGTAGTGTTTATTAGTTTTAGTATCGGGTTTTCGTGTCAACGATACATTTCGCTGTAAAAACACCACCACAAACTTCCTGAGCGTCTACAAAAACGGGATTTTTGGATTTACCCAAATTAAATAACCGAAAAACTTCGCAGCTAGGTGGAATTACTAAGGTGTCGGTAGTAGTACCGTGCAAAATTGAAACGCTGATCCTTTCTGTCCCCAAACCAACGGTTATGCTATCGTTTGCATAGTTGATTATGCATTTGTTTATTTTTAAAAAGTCTTTTCCGAGTATGCCGTCCGAAGGAATGTTAAAGCTGTCATTTACAACGTGAATAGTGTGCGGAATGAAAATATCTGATACTACCAAATTTGTATTTATTGTGCCCAAGGTTTGGAGCGTTTCTGATGTTACGCCCGTGATATTAATAATGTAATTGCTGTTTATTGCGGATATGCTTGTTATGCTGGAAAATTTTATAAGGGAAATGTCTGCTTGAGAGTCTNATTGGCTTTGTGATTAGCGCATTATCAGTAACTTTCACAAATTTTTAATTTATGCAAAACACCTGAAGTCGGCTTGAACAGACCGCCCTCCGATAACTAACTAATAGATCGTCGTTTAAAGTACAAAACCGGGTATCAACAAAATGCACAACTGCGTATTTGAGGTTGCATAAATTATTTTGTAGAGAGTAANGTTATTCCTATTCTGATTGTTGTTTTTTATAGCTAGTATTACCGCTGTGCCTATTTGAATTGCCCTTAAACCTGTAATTGTTATTGCGATATCTGTAATTATTGCTGCCTCTATAACTTCCTCGAAAATTAGTTGTTCGTATGGGACGTGACCTAAAAGCCAACAGCTGCCGCTCTTTTACTATATTGTCGTGCTCCANTTCACATTTCAAAATGGTTCTTTTTTACAAAGAAATCGCATTTCAGGACGAATGAATAAGGCTTGAGCCAAGAGCTTGTGTGAGCAAATCCAATTTTTGGCAAAAAATTTCAGTTACGCGTTTTNCTCTGAACGGCTGTTGAGCCTACCAACATTTATTGTTTGCTCGACTACCATCTCTTGAGCATCTGCGAGCTCCTCTACCTGTTTCGCAAAATCTGAATAATTGTTGCTATGCACTTTTAAAGCTGCAATTCTACAGCGACAACTTTCGAGTTATCTGGTTTTTGACAGCGCTTCTTTAATTTGACGAACTGAGCTTATTTGCGCTGGTAGGGACTCGCGAGCTTTACCTTCAAGTTTGGATTTCAAAAATGCAATAAATGTTGTAATGAGGCTTTCGTGTGACAATTCTTCAATAAGGGTAATTTTATCAATAAAAGAGGCAAGTGATAGCGGGTCACCAATATAATTTTCCCTTATAATCGAGGCGCATAAACTTATAAATGATTTCTTTTGCTCAAGTGTTGCCATTTTTGCGTTGGTATTTTGAAAGAAGTTAATATTTGGTGAGCGAGTGGTTACGTAAGGAGGGTCGTCGAATCCCAAAAAAATCTTCGAGAAAAGACAAGGAACGACTCTTTTTAATACTATAAACTTCAAGGGTGCCAGTTGAACGTGCGTCAGCAAATTCTTCGTTGGAATCTGCGTCAGAATACAAAACGTCTTCTGTAATTTATTCGTAAAAATCTTCTGGTACTTTTATTTTGCAACCAATTTTACAAGAACACTTAAGTAGCTTTTCTCTACACCACGATAAACTTTCAATTAATGATTTTGGCTTAACCCTTTGTTTGAAATGCGAATTTACTAGTATTAAAATGTTGTTATAACTTTTTATTAAAGATTCTTTATATTCCTCTAGTTTGCCCTCTTTTGTTGAGATAGGACGACCTTTACCACACGTTTTGTAACTTTTGCAAAATCAGTACGCAAATCTTTAAATGCAGTATCAAAATCTGGCATTTGACAAACCCGGCATAAATGTTTAAAAAAAAGTCGATTTATTTAAGTTATGGCAAAAAAATGTTGGATTTTGTACGCAACTATAGGCACAGTAAAATTTCCACAAATGGCATTCAATCACAATTAATTTTTGTTAAAAAAAAAGTGTAAACGTGGTAATCTGATAGCACGGCCTGGTTTATAAGAAAAACATGTATTGATGATTTTGATTTTATATAAAATTTAAAAGTTTCCAGCACTCACTCGGCGAAGCACAGAAAAAAAATGTTTGTCTGATAATATCAAAATTTTGAATTAAATGTTTTGGAAAAGTTTTCGTGAACTACTTTGCAAGGCACTGTTTATTAAAAATTTTAAACTGTAATTTAATTCTAAGAAAAGTTGCGTGGCAACATTTTACACGCTAGTGTAATTCAAAAATCTAAGTTAAATGTTTGTTGTATTCAAAAATGTATGTAGGTCTGAAAAAGTTTAATTATAGAACACTTGAAAAAAGGAAAGTTGGTTTAATACCAATAATTTGCACACGACTGTAGTGTTCAGAAATTCCATTACAAACAGTAACACAATTATGTTCATATGTATATGATAAAGTATATGTTCAGTTAGAAGAGTTTTTCCTACTAAAATTTCTAGAATATTTGGGGCGAGTGCGAAAGATGGAGCAAAAAATTACAATTACCGCAAAAACCAGCTGTAAATCCAAGTATATTGATGAGAGAGCCATCGTTTATTTCACAGGTCTTTTATACAAAATAGAAAGAGCTTAAATTACCGCTAATTTAGTTAATACAGTGATGCAATTTAGTTCAGTAGAAACTGGGCAACTATGCTAAGGCTGGTTTTACACGGATCCATTATCTTATAAAAATTATTTAAATGTTAAATTAAGATAGTCATGAATTAAAAATATATATTTATATTAATTGAAATGAAACTATCCATTCACAATAATATAGACGTTGACCGAACATCCCGGCCTCCTTGAAAGATCACTTTCAAGATGGTAAAAGTTCAAGTTTGTGTATAGGTCGACGTATGAGACCCTTCGCAGTTTGTATGTCGACGACTCGTATAGGTTGATCCTTGCCAGGAATAATATCAGCTACTCGCCCCATCACCCAACGTTGGGGAGGTACATTATCTTCATGTACTATGACAAGTGCACCCTTAATGATATTGCTGCACTCGATAGTCCATTTGTTGCGTGCCTGTAGCTCGCTTAGATAGTAGGTAGACCATTGCTGCCAAAAGCGTTGTTTGATGGCACTGATACGGGCCCAATGGTCTAGTTGGCTGATTCCCTTGCTTGCTGTTTGATGCTCAGGAAGAGACCTTAGTGCGCTACCAACTAGGAAATGCCCAGGCGTAAGTGCTTCAACGTCGATGGGGTCGGATGAAAGTGGCGATATCGGTCGGGAATTTACTATTGCTTCGATTTCAATCATGGCGGTTGTTAGCTCCTCAAAAGTTAGGCGTGCATTCCTAACAGTGCGCAATAGATGACCCTTAGCAGATTTTATCGCGGCCTCCCATAAGCCACCAAAGTGCGGTGCCCTCGGGGGTATGAAACGAAAATTTATAAATTCATTGGTACAGAACTTAGTTATATAATCTTGGTTCTTGGGATTAAAAAGACATGATTTTAGTTCTGCCAACTGGTTACTAACACCCACGAAACTAGTTGCATTCAGTGTTGCCGTTTTAGCCCTTTGGTGGCTAGATTTAGCTACCACATACTTTTTTGGCCACATAAATTTAAAATTGCCCCTAGCCCTTTTTTTAGCCATTTGGAGAATTTATTCATACTCGGCATGAAAAAGCTGTATATGCTTAATTTGATCTAATTTTTTTTCATGTATGTAAGAGATGATTTTTTAAACTGTATTGTATGTTCCTTACGTTTTTATACATACATACTGTATAAGTGTTAGGGCTGTTAACTTATCTAAAACGATTTAACTATACTTTAAAATAGATAAGATTACGGCCCTTAATATGCCAAATTGTTAAATGGCCCATCCAGTCGATTGAACGTTTATGTTCTTGTGGCGTGATTGTACCAGCTGCTGGTGCACCTTAAAAATTAAAAATTGTACCAGCATGCTGGTGTCGCGAGTGGTGAATTTAGCTCACTATAAGAGTCAAATCGTGTTTGTGAAAGATTAAGTTCACGATATTGCAGTTGTGAATTAAAAAAAAAAAACAAAAACAATGTTTAACAATATGGAAAATTATGAAATTTCGGCTCTAATCATTTCGATCCTTCCTCGACCTCATTTTTAAAGAAATAAATATTGTACCAGCATGCTGGTAAGTTATACGCTTCGAGCCTGATGGTACAATCACTTGATGGAGCCAGCAAGCTGGTGTCGTATATTTCCCCTTTAATACAAACAGGTTTTTTGTTGGATATTAGCTTTTTTCCAGTGTTCATTGTTTTTCTATACCATTACTTATTGGAAATGTTTGCGCGTATACTTATATATGTATATGTAAGTAAAAAAATTTAGTTACCATTTTTAGGCACAGTGACTTTTTTTAGCTCTTTTTTAGCCCTTTTTTTAAAGGAATTTGGCTACCACTAAAAATGATTCGCGGCAACACTGGTTGCATTGTCGCAGAAAATGTCAGTTGGCAGACCTCTTCTACCGATCATGCGCTTCAAAGCTGCGATAAATGCCTCCGTGGATAAGTCTGAGACGACCAGCCTTTGATATGTACAGCCTTCGATGAGAGACACACAAAGATGGCAATATAAGTTTTGTAGGGCACCTTCCCACGAATCGGCAAATAGGTATTAATTGGTCCACAAAAATCAACGGCGCATCGTGAGAATGGGCGACAAGGATTGAGACGTTCGACCGGAAGATTGCCCATCACTTGTTGCAACAGACGAGGTTTGTAGCGAATACAATGTATACAAGACCTTACGATGCGGCGTGCGAGATTGATTATCCAAAAACGCAAACGAATAAGCGCCACTAAAGCCTTTGCGCCAGCGTGATAATTTGTAACGTGCAAATGACGAACATACCCGTCGACAAATTCGCTGGTGCTCGGCAACAGTATTGGCTGTTTTTGATCATAACGCACGTTTGCGAGTTCAAGACGACCACCCACTTTCAACAAATTAAAACCTCCAGTAGGTTGCAAAAATAGATTCAGGAATTTCAGTGAGCTTTTAAGATCCAACTTTTTCTGTAGTCGCCGAATATCTTCTTCGAAGTAATGCTGCTGCAAATTCCACACGATGGAGAGCGAAGCGGTTTCCAATTCATTAGGGGAAAGGGAATGCACGTCGACATCATTTGTTTGAAATGAGCTGCTTCTATTCTTCTTCTTTTTTGGCGCTGTAATAGCCTAAGCGATTTTGGCCGAGTTAAGCAAAGCACGCCAGTCGTGTCTCCTCTGTGCCAACTGACGCCAATTGTAAACGCCAAGTGAAGCCAAGTCCTGCTCCATCTGATCTTTCCATCGCAGTGGGGGCATCCATCTTCCTCTGCTACCACCAGCAGGTTCCGAGTTGAATACTTTCAGAGCTGGAGCGTCGGTGTCCATTCGAACGACATGACCAAGCCAGCGGAGCCGCTGTATTTTAATTCGCTGCACTATGTCCATATCGTTGTAAAGCTCATACAGCTAATCGTTCCATCGTCTGCGGTACTCGCGGTCGCCAACGCGTAAGGGCCCGTAAATCTTCCGCAATTTTCATATACGAGCTATACCATTTTATGACTTCGAGGATATAATTAAGTTTTGTTGCCGTATGGAACACCGATTTTCTTTTCTCTTTATCTACTTCTGCGAAGTAAATTTTGTGGCTTTTACTTTGTGGCCACTGGTTGTGACTGTGCAATAAAAATGGTGGACCAGTATACCAAATTGAATCAGCGAGCTCTGAGACAGTTGACCCAATGTCAGCCGGGTTGCTAGTTGTTGGAACGTGCCTCCATTGGCATGACTCCGTGAGATCTTGAATTTGCGATATTCTGTTACCCACAAATGTAGATAGAGTAGAGAATGCTGCTGCAACCAGTAGAGAACTATTTGCGAATCAGTCCATAAATACACTTCCATTGTATATTCATCAAGACACGATTTGATTTTATTATAAAGTTGCGATAAAAGATGAGCTCCGCAGAGTTCCAGTTTTGGCAATGATTTCCTTTTAGTAGGCGCAGATTTCGCTGTGAGAAGTTTTACAGATGTGTTGTTGCAAGAGTTATCTACTCGGAGGTATATACAACATCCATACGCGCGAATCGATGAGTCGCAAAATCCATGTAACTGGATGGATTCGGCGTTCGCTGATACACAGTAGCGAGGCACCTTAAGTGAAGGGAGCAATGCCAAATCCTGCACAAATTTCTCCCATGCTGTTTGCAAATTTTGTGGAACGGACTCATCCCAATTAATCTTTATGAGCCAAAGTTCTTGCAAGATTATTTTTCCCACGATAACGAGAGGAGATAACAAACCAAGAGGGTCAAAAAGCGACGACTTGCGTCAAACGAGAACAAAAATAGATCAGCGCTTTGATCCCATTTTGTGCCCAGAGCGCTTGTTACAAATGACTCCTCTAAGTTTAGATCTTTGTCGGTTCTGTCATCTCTGAAGCTTCGATGATTGGAATGCCATTTTGAAAGTTCCATACAACCTTCTTTTAGGATTGCAGTGACTTCTTTTTTGATTTGTGCGAGCTCCTCAGGGTTTTCCGCTACCTTCCCCTTGAATCTAGCCGAAACTCAGATTCGTACTGATCAACTAGGTACTGAAGGCTCCGCACAGCGAGAAAGGGTGCAGCTGCTGTACCCTACGTCACAGTATTTAGCTTGTAGGTTCGAACTTGTTCATCCTCCGAATTCCTTCACAGCATATATTGAAAGCAACGATCACGTGGATCCACCAGCACTTGCAGATACATTTTGAAAATATCTGCTGTGATTGCGTAGCGAAACAGGCGAAACCGGATGATTAAAATGTATAACTCGTTTTGATAAGAGGCCCTATTAATAGTAGGTCATTTAAGGATTTCTGAGTTGTTGTTTGACGCGATGCGTCAAAAACTACCCTTAACTTCGTCGAGGTGCTTGTAGGTTTAAGTACGCAATGGTGTGGGGAAGGTAGTAGTGTGGTTCGTCAAACTTAGACGACCTGACCAAGCTCATATGTCCCAAATCTTCATATTCTTTCAAAAACGTTGCATATTGGTGTTTAAGTTCTAAATCTCGGGCCAGACGGCACTCCATTGCCTTAAATCTCTTCAATGCAGTATTATATGAGAAACCGGGAGATAACGGGGTGTCTTTAAAAGGTAATCTTACAACAACCCTGCCATCGGAGTTGCGAGAAACTGTGTCCAAATAAAATTTTTCACAAATTGTATGCTCATCTGTCCATCTATTTGATTTATCGTCCACCTCATCCAGCTGCCAAAGATACTCCAAATGTCGGTCAACTGTTTCTTCATATGTTAGCAAACATGTTGGCGGTGACGATTTACGCACACATACAGATTTGTATCGGCCAGAAACGATCCAGCCTAATAGAGTCTTTCTTAGGGAGGACGAGTTGCTGCCCAGTCTGATTTGACCAACTGACAAGATGTCAAAAAAGCTTACCGTTCCTAGCAATAAATTGATACGCTTCGACTTGAAAAATTCTTCATCAGCCAGTTGGGTATTTGGGGGCAAACTCCATGTAGAAATATCAATTTCCGATTCTGGCTGGTACGAAATATGGGAAGTCACGCAAAATGAACGTTGTAGTTGTAAATCAGTGAAACGGGATTTGGCCGAGGTAGATATTTTATGCTTAATGTTTGTATGCGAATCACCAATACTAAGAATTTGCATTGAATGTTTCTCTCTCGGTAAGCGCAGCTTCTGTGCGAACTCTTCAGTAATCAGATTAACCTGCGAACAAGATTCGAGTAATGCTCTGCCTAGTTGATAATATCCAGCTGCATCCCGCACAAGTACGAGCTGTAGCGAAAACAACTTGTTCCTACGACGCGTTTCCGCAATGAGTGTGAACAATAGCGCCGGTACTGGTGCTGACTTCGTTTGATGCGATGAGAGGTAATTTTGTTGGTGACAACAACGAAGACGGTGGTGCGGCGTCGGAAGATTGAGTGCGATGTAAAAGTGTATGATGTGCTTGAGCGCAAAACCTGCACTTAAATGTGAAAGGGCAATTGGTTACCTTGTGTTTTTGACAAGCAGTTTACACATAACGCGAGGCGCTTAACAAATGCAAACCGCTCAGCAACATCCATAAGTTTGAAGCGAGAGCATTGGTGCAGCATGTGGTCAGGTTTAGAACAAAAAAGGCATGCACGCTTTGTGCAAGAAATGGAAAAGCTATGTTTTTGCGATTTATTTTTGTTGCTAAATTTCTTACTCTCTATTTTGCGATTTTCGAAGCAGAGAGAATGAGATTCCAAACTCTTAGCGCAGTTCTCCCATGTAGGTAACTTTATAAAATCTAAAGACTGTTTCCATTTTGTTTGAGACTCCTCATCTACCTTTTCCATAACTAAGTAGATGAGCATCGCATTGCAAATATTACTATGATTTAATCGATACATACAAATCTTCGATTTCACCCCGCGGATTATCTTCTGCTTCCAGTTTCTCTATGTTCGATTGAATGACAAGAATTTGTTTGAAATATGACTCCAGTATTCCTAACCGGCATTTCAGCTCTACCGTGGAAAGTGCCTTCCCTTCCCCTCTACCATTTGCATCAATGATGGTTTTTATACGAGATATGTTTCTCTTGGTTGTAGTGCGTTAACCTTTATGTTCCTCCAGACTGGTAGCCATAGTGGCGTTACAAAAAGCGAAAAAGAGATCGGGAATATGAGCGACAAAGAGAAAGGAGCGCTACTAGCAGGGTGATGCATCTGACAAAGCTGCAGTTACTTAATGCAATAAGAATGCTCGGATGAGCTTTCCAAATAATAGCTTGTGTAATTTATGTATCGAGAGATTTTAAGAATGATTCCGTCAAGCTATAAAAATACATACATATATGACGCTGCACTTACTTGTATGAATACTCCAATACCTTGAGAGGAAAATATTTCGGCGAAAATGTTGCGATGAGAATGTTGCTTGCTCATTGCGAAGGGAGTCCAACACTCGTTTCCAAAGATTTGAGTTGAGATGATGGAATGTTGCGAGATCATTCAATGTTGCTAGCGATTCGAGTGGCTATACGGAGTCTCCAGAGTTGATTCTTGCGATGCGTTGATGCTTATTTCGGCGCACGTTTTTACTGCTCACGTGGACGGTGGCAATGGTGTTTAAGTAGTTGCGAAATTTATTTTTTACTAACCTTATATAGTCGATTATTAACTGCAATGGCTATGGTTATAGATTTTGTGTTCAGCTGCAAACGCAGTTCTGCAGGGATGCTGGTTAATGCGGACAGTCCTTCGTGATGAAAACTGGAGGTTACTCGAGACCGGATGACTGGCGAAAGTGGCGAAACAATTTATTTTATGAAACCTTGCCTTACTGGTGTGAAAATTTGTTCTAACGAATTCGCCCACATTCCTATTTGCTAGCTAGCGATTTTTGCACGTGCCCACGCTGGGCGCCAAAATGATCAGTAAGAAGAGTTTTTCCTACTAAAATTTCTAGAATATTTGGTGCGAGTGCGAAAGATGGTGCAAAAAGTGACAATTACCGCAAAAACCAGCTGTAAATCCAAGTATAATGATGAGAGAGCCATCGTTTATTTCACAGGTCTTTTATACAAAATGGAAAGAGCTTAAATTACCGCTAATTTAGTTAATACAGTGATGTAATTTAGTTCAGTAGATATTGAGCAACTATGGCTAAGGCTGGTTTTACACGAATCCATTATCTTATAAAAATTATTTAAATGGTAAATTAAGATAGCCATGAATTAAAAATATATATGTATATTAATTGAAATGAAACTATCTATTCACAATAATATAGACGTTGACCGAACAATATATATTGACAATTTTAATTATGTAACTTGAGTGTTAGTATGTACATAAGTATAAGGATAAACATTTTTTGTTATAAAATATTAGCATTAGTGTACAATTGTATTGAATTTAAAAAAATGTACATTTAAGTGTAAAGTATATATGTATGTATGTATGCTCATACCATCAGGTCCCACGAAGTCACCTTCCTGCGTACCGTTGCCATGTACAGATGTGTTGTCCTAGTTGTAGCTGTTGTTGCTCGTTTCACGCTGCTATCGCACGCTGCTCAGCGATATGTATGTATGTATGTGTATGGCGTTAGGTGGCGTGGTGTTATATTCCGCTGTAACGGAGTTACAGTTAAGTGGCTTCGAAAGTGGCGTGGTTTTGTACCACAGTATATACAGTAATAAACCTTTTCGCCGTTTTTCACCATTTGGCCCCCGAGGAGTACTTTTGGGTTGTGTGCAGCGTTTTCGTTTTGCGCGCACGGCAACACTTACTGTGGGGAATTTCGCCTCATGATTAGAAATGTTCCTTTCGAGGATAAAATACACTTAATTATGTGTTATTTATGAACAAATTGTAGGTTAACTATAATATTCATCTTTAATATATGCTGATTTTCATGCTTAATGAAGAATAATATCAATAGTTAAGTTCATAATGAACGCTTGTGTTTTATAAACTGGAAAATTCAAAACGTTATTATAGCACTGAATAAATTTCTTAAATGTAAGTTTAAAATTTAAAAAGATCCATTAGAAGATTATATTTATATAAAAACGTAAATTTTGTCAATTTATCAAGCAATATTCTAAATTTCGAAATATATTTAACTCTTTATTTAAAAAAAACAAGATTTTTATAGTTATACAGACCCCAATGCCTGCCAGCGCATCCGCCCAGACAGTTCATTAAGCACACACAGGTTTGAGTTTTTTAAGCATTTAACAGTTCATTATCAAGTACGGTCAAATAACGTAGATAACAAGAAGGGGCAACTCGTTATAATTGTAGCGAAAGTGAGTAACAGGGGCGTACCTTCTCTTTTCATCCAATTAAAAAGCTTACTAGAGCAAAAGAGAAGGCACGCCCCTGTTACTCACTTTCGCTACAATTATAACGAGTTGCCCCTTCTTGATATTTATGTTCATTGGTTCGGTGTAATATAACAAGTTATACACTGAACTATGATAACCTGTACTAGTATCTAATAATAGGCAATAATTTGCAATGTTTTTACACTTTTGCAATTAATTTCGGTTATTATTACACAGTCATGACTTGTGCCACTCTGCCATAGTACGGTTGTTGCTCCCTTTCATACAACAGTAATTTTGTATACAACTCTGAATGAACAAAATGCATGGTCCTTCTCATTATCAACGCTGATCAGATTTTACCCCCGAGGAGTACTCAAAAAGGTTTATTACTGTATATACTGTGTTTTGTACGCCGTTAGGTAACGGGGTTATTGTTCAGTGGCTTGGCATATTTAGGTTGTACAGTCACTGCAAAATCCGCATTGATTCGTTTTTTTTGCACTTTTACACACACACTAGTTTTATTTGGTTTTTCTACTTTTCCACCTAAAGTTTTAACGTTTTGTACCACCAGCCACTGTATTTTTATTTTATTTAAAAAAAGTTTATACCAACAACCACTGCACACGCTTATTTCTTGTTTTTGCCACTTGCCACTTTAATTCTCGACGTTTTAATTTTGTACATTTTCTTTAAAACTTTGGTACTACCGTTTTTTTGCTTTTTTCTTTTTTTTATAGTTTTGAAACTTTGGTACAACCGTTTTTTTGCGTTTGTTTTTCATTTCTTGTTTTTTTTTTGTCGTTTTTCAATTAATTAACCGCCACCAGTGTATTCAGTAATGAATTTTTGTAATTTACATACATTGAGTTCATTTTCGTTTTTATTTGGTGTTTTTTTTTGTCACATGTATGCCTGGTTATTAAAGTTAATTTTTTGTAATTTATATATTTTTTTATAGTTTTTGAAAGTTTTTGTATTTTTTTGTAATTTTTAAATGTTTTTAATTTTATATTCAACAATTTTTACGAGCTTGAGGCCGGTTTTAGTGAAAACTTATTGTGGAAAAGCAACAATAATTTGAAAAAATGGTATTCAACAATTTGTATGAGCTTAAAGCCGTTTTTAGTGAAAACATATTGTGAAAAAGCAACAATAATTTGAAAAAATTGTAGAAGTGATAGCTGTTTCGGAAATCACCACATTTCCTGATCAGACGTCTTTCAGTAGGATTCGCAACAAGAATTAACAAGGCAAACTTAGCACAGTGCGTAGGCAACTGGCTGAGTCAGTGGTGATCGTCGGTTCGAATCCTACTGAAAGAAGACTGATGAGGAAATGTGGTGATTTCCGAAATAGCTATCACTTATACCATTTTTTCGAATTATTGTTGCTTTTCCACACTAAGTTTTCACTAAAAACGGTCTCAAGCTCATAAAAATTGTTGAATATAATTGTTATAAGGCCATAAAAATAAAAAAAACAAATAACTTAAGGACGAGCACACCTAAAAGTTAAACATTCTAATAATAGAAATATTAACAAAAACCAACAAAACCAACAACCACATGATCAAGTGAATTGCAGCGGAATAGCTGCGCTTGATTGTAGTTGGCTTAGCAAAGTGAAATAGTGGAAAATAAGCAACAAGAATTAACAAGACAAACTTAGCACAGTGCGTAGGCAACTGGCTGAGTCAGTGGTGATCGTCGGTTCGAATCCTACTGAAAGAAGTCTGATGAGGAAATGTGGTGATTTCCGAAATAGCTATCACTTATACCATTTTTTCGAATTATTGTTGCTTTTCCACACTAAGTTTTCACTAAAAACGGTCTCAAGCTCATAAAAATTGTTGAATATAATTGTTCTAAGGCCATAAAATAACAAAAAACAGTTTTTATTTTTTTTGTGATTTTTTTTTTTTAGAAATTATTTTGCCGTAGCCACCACCAAATTAAACTCATTTTTATTTTGATTTGTATGTTTCTACACATATTTTTAATTAAAAATTTTAATTTTGATTTAATTTTTTTTTTATATAAATTTTTTATAAATTTTTGGGATTTGCCCATTTTTCATGCCCGCGGGCCGCCATTTCGCCAGGTTGACCGCATGGGTCAGGGTCGCCATGTGAAGTGGAAAACTTCCACTTCCATAATTGCGGGGGCATACCTGCAACCTCCGCACTGAGGGGAGCCCTAGCGNATTTTTATTTTGATTTGTATGTTTCTACACATATTTTTAATTAAAAATTTTAATTTTGATTTAATTTTTTTTTTATATAAATTTTTTATAAATTTTTGGGATTTGCCCATTTTTCATGCCCGCGGGCCGCCATTTCGCCAGGTTGACCGCATGGGTCAGGGTCGCCATGTGAAGTGGAAAACTTCCACTTCCATAATTGCGGGGGCATACCTGCAACCTCCGCACTGAGGGGAGCCCTAGCGCTCCGCTGCTGCGCCGACATTTACAAGGAGTCCTGGCGCTGCGCTGCTGTGTTGCTTGCTTGCTGCGGGAATTCGTCTGGCACACTTCCTAGTTGCTGCTGGCACTTAGCTGGTGTCAGGTTGGTAGGCTGGATGCCCGGCCAAGTCCAATAGTAGATTCCTGGATATTTAATTAAAATTCAGCTGGTCGCTTTAAGGGTACGCGTAGTGACGGCACGATTAATCGAATAACCGATTATAATCGGTTATTTTCATTCGATTAACGATTTAATTGTATGGAAATTTTCATTTCGTTTTTCAAAATAATCGAAAAGAAACCATCAAAAATTTATTATTTTAGTCATACAATAATGTATGGATCAAAATAAGTTGGTATGTTTTTTACATTCTCGTATTCTGCAAATTTCTTAAACGATATTTTTGCCAAAAACCTCAACGCAAGCTTAACCTAAGTAGTACTAAAAAATCACAACCCAGGTATGCACACATTTTCATTTTATTTTCCGAATTCGGTGTTGCGCATTTTCTCCTTTTTTATATTGAAGAAAATAAGCAATACCATTACCAAACAGAAAAATACCAAAAATCAGTGGTAAGTGCCAGATACTTCAGTCTTGGAATTTTTTATACAAAAATTTAATGGGCTACAAAATTGCATACTGAAATCTTTCCAATAAATCTCATTAAAAAGCTGGAATTTTTTGTTGATTTTTTTTTTAATATTGCACAAAGTTTGATATATTCATATTTATAGATTTTTGTTCCTTAAGAATAAGCTATACTTAAAAACATATATATAACACAAAAAAATTTCATAAAGATCGGTCGAGCCGTTTAGGAAGAATTCGATTTTTATATGTACATACATATATTAGATAACACGACGCGAGAAGAATAGAAGAAATTTCGATGAAAAAAAATATATATTTTTTCTGGGGTTCACAACTATCATATCTTTTAAGTAGGAACCAACAATATACACCAACAAAATTTTATTGAAATCAGTTAAGTGGTTTCGGAGATTAGCGTAAACGAACACAGTGACACGGGATATTTATATATTAAGATACCCTACTATAAGCACCTACCATAGATACGTTCGCGTACCAAATTTCAATTTCATTTGACTTATGGTTTTGAAATTATAGCTGATAAAATTTTCCACGCCTATGGGATGTGCCACGCCCCTTTTACAAACCCATTTATATATAAGCACCTACTATTGATATAACTGCATACTAAATTTCAAGTTAGTGGGACTTATAGTTCCGAAGTTATAGCTGATAAAAAATTCCATGCCTATTGGATGTGCCATGCACTCATTTATATATACCCTAATATAAGTACCTACCATTAAAATGGCTGCGTACGAAATTTCAAGTTCAAGCGACTTATAGCTCCGGAGTTATCTATATATAAATACGCCACAAGAAAATTTTCCAATCCCTTTTCTGAAGGCACCGTTCGCTCGATTTCAACGAAAGATACACCGATTTAAAGGATATAACTTGCCCTAATCCAGAAATGTTAATCCCGATACATAGGGGGCGTGGCATCTGACATATAGACTAAAAGTGAAAACCACTATATCTCTAAACTGAAACTGGGGAACGGAAACTTAGCACAGATGCATAGATTGTAAATACACTACTTACAGTGAAAAATGGTAGGTACTGGGATAGTGGGCGTGGCACCTCGTATACCGCCTATGCTAACGTCCTGAAATTTGACACAGCAACATATGTTGTCAATACCGTACTTACGGCGAAAAGTGGTCTATTTTGGAAAAGGGGCGTGGTACCGCCCATAGAAAACTGCAATTCTCATATCGCTTATCTCTGGAACCGCTTATGCTGACAGCCTGAAATTTGGCACAGCAACATATGTTGTCAATACCGAAATACGGCGAAATATGGTAGATCTTGGAAAAGGGGGCGTGGCACCGAAAATACAAACTGCAATTCTCATATCGCTTATCTCTGGAACCTCTTATGCTGACGTCCTGCAATTTGACACAGCAACATACGTTGTCATTACCGTACTTACGGCGAAATATGGTAGATTTTGGAAAATGGGGCGTGACACCGCCGTTCCCCCTTCTACAAACTCACTTATATATAGCCTACTATAAGCACCTACTATAGATACGTCTGCGTGCCAAATTTCAATTTCACGTGACATATGACTCCGAATTTTCCACGCCTAAGAGATGTTCCACTCAGTAGTATATGCCTTACTTAAAGCGCCTACCGTAGATATGCCTGCACACCAAATTTCAAGTTCATGGGACTTATGGTTCCCAAGTTATAGTTAATAAAAGGGTTCACGCCTATGGGATGTGCCACGCCCCTTTTTACAAACTCATGTATATATAGCCTACTATAAGCACCTACTATAGATACGTCTGCGTGCCAAATTTCAATTTCACGTGACATATGACTCCGAATTTTCCACGCCTAAGAGATGTTCCACTCAGTAGTATATGCCTTACTTAAAGCGCCTACCGTAGATATGCCTGCACACCAAATTTCAAGTTCATGGGACTTATGGTTCCCAAGTTATAGTTAATAAAAGGGTTCACGCCTATGGGATGTGCCACGCCCCTTTTTACAAACTCATGTATATATAGCCTACTGTAAGCACCTACCGCAGATATGTCTGCATACCTAATTTCAATTTCATGTGACTGATGGTTATGAACAGGGAACGGATTTTTAGGACCTAAAAACCTATAAAAAAGGCAAAATAAAGTAACGAAATAGGCTGGAAAAGGCAAAATAAAATAGCGAAAAAGGCAGGAAAAGGCACTAGGTATTGTAAAAAAGGCAAAAAAAGGCAAAATAAAATAGCGAAAAAGGCAGGAAAAGGCAAAAAAAAAGGTATTGCAAAAAAAGCAAAATAAGGCACTAAAAAAGACAGAAAATACGAAGAACAATCAAAAAATATATTTATTTTAGAAATGTTTATATTACAAGTAAAAAGAGAAAAACTATGAACTAGTTTCATTATATGAAAAATTTGTACATTGAATCTTTGACTATTTTCTCCTTTCGAGTTTTTAACTCACACAACTTTTATCTCTAGTTGTAGTAACATTGAACCACAAGGTGCATTTTGAAGTTTTCTGGCAGCATTTTCATTCGATTTTCGCGAAGAAAATCCTTGAATGTTGATACAAGTGGAGCCCAATTTAACTATGGAACGTTTGGAACGTTCATATTTTCAGGAATAAGGGCGTTTTCCTCGCCCTTTACAATTTTACCCACACCCTTTATTGTCTTCAAGCCTACGTTAGCTGAGAAAACGGCTTTGAATTTTTTCAACACCAATTTGGCAAGAGGTCCCTGCGCTTCTATAAGCCNAAAAGGCAACATCAAATGTGTATATATGGAATCAGGGAAAGCTAAATCGTTGACATTCTTAATCGAATATATTCTATCTCTTTAGCAGAAAAAAGGCAATTTCCATAAAATCCGTGCCCTGGTTATGAAATTATAGCTGATAAAAATTTCCACGCCTATGGGATGCGCCACGCCCCCTTTCCCAAACCCCTTTATATATACTCTACTGTAAGCACCTACCATAGCTATGTCTGCATACCAAATTTCAAGTTCATGTGGCTTATAGTTCCAATCCCAATTTTTTTACCCTATTATAGGCCCAGGTGTAATGGCAATACTCTGTCAAAATTTTTTTCGATTCTGTCCGTGCGTTTAGGCTGCAACCTGGCACATACACACATGCATACATACTTCCACAAATATATAGTAGCGTAAAATAATTTTTGGGGATGTCTCGGCTACAGGGCCACCTATCGTGTAAGTTTCAAGTTTCTTTTAAATTGGCTAAATTGTTTTCTAAATATGAGCCAAATCAGCAAGTAAATGCAATTTTTATGAATATCCAGACCCCAGCGCCACCTAGCGATTAAATTTTTTAGTCGAAATATTTCCCTTCAAGGTGCTGAAATATGTTCCAAATATGAACGAAATCGGTCCAGCCGTTTAGTAGTTTAGTGACATTCAATATACGGAAAACTCTATGAGATTGTGACGTCTCAGCTCTCCTCTTTTTTCGGCAACAACAACAAAAAATTTAAAATTTTTTTAAAACAAAGAACCTTCCACACAGAAGGTCCAAAATAGTACTTTTTACAGAATTGACATCGGTTCAGCCGTTTGGTCAGGCATCGCCGTCATACGGAAAACATTTCATTTTTATATATATAGATTTAAAATGCACAACATAAAATTGAAGGTTGTTTATATTTAAGGCCACCTTTTTTGGCATTATACTTGCTTCTCTCCGATTGCCTTGTATTACTTTGAAGCTAATAAGAAAGTATTCGACAAAACAATCAGTGATTAACTTTCTTAATGAAAATAAAGTCGGCATCATTTTTTAAGGTAATGTCCAAAATAACAAAAATTTTATTGGTGCGAAATCCACCAGGCTAAAAAATGGAAAAATCTGGTTTCCTTCGAGCATTTTCGGCCTTCTTCATAGTAAAGCAGTTCCCTATACTCTTCATTATCCATGTGTTTTCGGTGAAAAACTATTTGTAACGTAAATCTTTTTACTAATTGAATTTTCAGGTAAAATTATTTTTGATGTAGTTAGAGATAAGGCTCATTTTGAAAGCAACATGGTTAGCTATCCAACGTGCTATTGACCCAAAGTTAAAATTTAAATTATTTCTAACTCAAATAGGCTGAGAAAATTAAAATTACGTAGAAAAATAAAAAAACCCGAGAATTATATTGTTTCAAAAAGGAACGAGGCCAAAAGAAGCAAAATAAATATGAAGCTGGAAGAAGAAGAAGAGTTTTTGATTCAATAGTACAAATCTGTTAAAATTAGTTCAAGTCTTTTTCTAGTAATATTATTATCCTTCAAAATGCACTCTCGAATAGTGCTATACGATTTTTCCTTCAAGGGTAACGGTCACTTAAACTGCCGTGTCCTCGAATCTAACATCGCCAAACCAAGCATATGCTTTCTAACTCATTACGCCATCTTCCAATGGCCATAATTTCTGAAGGAAAAATCGTAAAGCACCACTCGAAGGCGCATTTTGAAGGGTTAAGGCTGGTATGCAGCTCTCAAGAAAACGGTCAAGAAAAAAATTGCCATTATTTCGTGTGTGTGTGTCCAAGGAATTTTGACAACTATACTTCACCGGCCTGTTGCTTCCCTCTTTTCTCAAGAAATAATGGAACGGGCATATATTTCTGTTGCAAGCATGTGCTCTTTTTTCGCAGAAAACCGTAGTATAAAGCGTAGTAACTGCGTACTGCCTCAAGAAAATTTTACACAAGAAACTTTCTTAGCCAGAAACTATTCAAAACGAAAAATTACACTGAAGATGGCACAACGCCGAAACCGGTTTGTCTCCAAACCAAATTTGACAAGGGATGACGAAAAATCGTTCCACATTACATCACACTCCTACCCTGTCGGAAACACAACAACGAAAATGAGAATAATCTTTTTCTTAATTTCTTTGCATTAAATGCCTTTTAAAATAGGGCACGTCTACTGAATTCATGCTGCTTATTGCATAAAATAGACTACAAGCCATTTAAAAACCTAATTCTAATCTACACGTATGTATATTGCACAGGTAACGTAACAGTCTTTCTATTGACCTCAAAATTAATTTGATCAGTTCAATAATGGCGTAGTTATTGAGTTATATAAGGGGAGCAGGGGATAAAGAACAGGAGGTACAATATATTTTAGGTATACACTCTAAAAAATTTTTGTTTAAATTTGCGCATATTAAGATAGGTTACCTCTCTTAATGAATGCAAATTTAAACACTGCTTGCTTACTTTCACTTATCATATGTGTGGCGTAGAACAAATTTCAAATTTGTTTTTTGAGTTTTAATCATTTATTGTTCACATTTTCAGTTCATTTACAGTTTACACCATCGTATAGGCTTACAAGTATGGAAAGCGCCATTTTGTTTGTTTACATTTGAAAACAGCTGAGATCACCTGATTTTCAATTCTCTCATTCTCCGCACAGAGTTACATTCAAGTTTCAGAAAAAACTTTAAAATGTAAATTGAGAAATATTTTAGAAAAATGTGTTTTTATTCATTTGAATTCAATAAAAAAGAAATTAAAAATGCGTGCCAAGTCTTGCATTTCCAATAATAACGATAAATGTGTATGTTCCAGGCAATAATTTAAAATATTTGTGAAACTTATCGTTTTGCGCTAAAATACAACAATGTGTGTAAAATTCGTTGTCATTGCTTCTGTTTTGAATATCATATTCGTGCCTGCCGGTGGAAAAAATAGGTAAATTTGCATTTATTTTCAAGAAAACATATCAGTTAAAATATATTTCTTTCCAGAGCGACATACGGACAAGTAAGATGATAAATTTGTATGATGAATATCGCGGAAAAACTTTTGTATCAAAATTTCTATTCTAATTTGCATTTGAATTATGATATCAACAGGGATGATTTGGGACGTATTTTTTGAAGACAATTTTCTTATAAATATTGAGATTGTTGATTTATTTTAGAATTAAAAAAGGTAGTTTATATTAAAAAATATATTTACACTAGCAGTATGTAAATTACTTTTATTCCGAATTGAAACGATTTTAATGAATATTCATGGTTACCATTAATAGTAGTATGACAGTTAGATCTAAATGCATATTTGACAAGAAAGATAGAATACAAGATTGCGCCGTCCTGGCGGCGATGACATATCTGTACAAAAAGTAATAAAAGTCGAATTGGATGTTGAAAGAAAATGTGAGAACAGCAAATTTTCTTAATAATAAATTTTACGATAAGGAACGTGTTTTGATTGTG
>NW_016158138.1:53023-60500 GCF_001687245.7 Rhagoletis zephyria
CATGATAAAAATACAAGTTCAGTTAAATTTTCGTTATTCGAATTATTAAAAAATGAGAAACCAGAAATCGACGAAAATTAATAAAGTGTAAAAATTTCGTGAAATTATATAATTTATTTATATCAAAATTCCTTTGTAAAATTTTGTATTACTTTTGAAAGTTGAGTGCATCTTTAACCGTTAACTTTTTCATGATTTAATGATCGGATCTAAACCAAATTACGAGACGACCCTTAAGGTACCATCTTTCCGGTAAAAAAAATAATTATTGGAATCGGTTCACGCGGTGCAAGTTATTGTAAAGCGCGAATTTTCAGTATTTGCTGATGATATATATTTAGAAGTATAAGCCCTTTCCCCCCAAAAATAGATTCCTGCGTGCGCCCCTGGCACTTAGTATTTATTATTTGTAAAAAATAGATTTTTACTTTCAAAATGTTTATAATTTTAAACATTTCATGTGTATATTTTAAACAACTCATGTTCAAAATCAAATCTTGAACATCTTGTGCGTATACTTGAACAGATTCTGGTTGAAAAATAAACACTTTTCAGTAGTAGTTTTACATGCACTATTTAGAGTGTATATTAAATATTGCCACATACTTATGATTTCACATGCAAGAAAAAACCATCCGAAAGTTGTATTCTAGCAAGTTTCAGCGTATGGTAACAGAACGCGTGTTGGGCCATATGATCATTTTCTTTAATTTATAGAGTCAGAAGCATTCAGCACGAATTTTAATATATTTATAATAGAAGTCTACAACGAAGGAGATATTCCATTGGAAGAAATAATAACAAGTTATGTTTCTCATATTTCGGGCCCCTTAAGAAGCCCGGGCCGGGGGTTCACCCCTTTCCCCCTCTCTCTCGACGGGCTTGGGTATGTATACCAAAGATTTAAACAAAAGGTTTGAAAATTGAAAGAAAGTTTGGAAATTATAACATCCGTGAAAAAGATTACCAAATGTTGAGCACAAATACATATGGGCAAATCTAAAAGACAGGCAACCTTTGTGCTATTTACCTTTATTTTAATTGTTTTAAACTATATCAAGCTGGTTGCTTTTGGATATAATCATAGACGTACACTTGAAGCCTCAAAAAATTTTTTAATCAATTCTCAACCGCATTTACGAATGGACGAAGGAAAACAGGTGTATTTAAATGCTTCTAAAACGAAGGCACTACCGATTTCTAGTCTCCGCTACAACCTAAGTGACCTCACACCTATTGTTTTAAATAACGAAAACATTGAGTATGAAACTGTTGTCAAAAACCTGGGATTTAAACCAAATAGCAGACTTAATTGCTCTGATCATGTAAACTACACTATAGGAAAAATATATAATGTTCTTAGACCACTTTGGTTCTCAGCTGCATATCTGTCTCAAGATGTATTGTTAAGACGTAAATTCAATGGCGTCCCCAGTTTTGCCCGATTGGCTTCTTTTCGAGATAGATATACTTGAAACTTTGCATAAATTTTAACTGTTTTATAAAAAAAAAACTCTCTCATTTTGAAGATATTTTACTAAAATGCACACGATTGTATTTTAATATAACGTTAATTATCTCTTAAAATCATCGAAATCAGTTCACTATAACATCTAGCTCCCATACAACTGATTGTTCAGAGACGTTGTTTTGCGTTATAGCTCCTCCAGTTAAGCAGGTAAAAATTTGGGTTAGCATACAATTTATTATTAAGATATGAAGTTAGAGTTATAGCGCAAAAACACATATATGAGTAATCAGTTGTATTGGAGCTATATGTTGAAGTAAATCCATTTCGATAATTTTAAGAAATAATTAAGGTAATATTAAAAACCGTCAATTGCAAAATTTTACTAAAATAATTTCTAAAAAATAGTTAAAATTTATTCAAATTTTCAAGTGCCGTTATCTCTAAAACCGGACCCAATTTGATAAAACAGGGGATGCCATTGAATTCGGAACGTCCCAATTAAGTGGGTTGAATTTTGAAAAGCTTTGCTAAAAATTTATAACTTCCACCGCGTAATTTGAACCCAGCATATTCTTTTGTTTTCTATTTCAGCGATCCAAATGTTTATTCCTCGTCTAACTTGATGAAAATGAATTATGTACACTTATATTTATCTATTTGTTAAGAGATTACGAATAGAATCATATATGAAACATAGGTGTGCCCACAAATTAAAAAATTAAACTTTTTGTTTTGAAAGTGTACCTGATTTTTAGATTTGCCCATATATATTCAAAAAACTTGAAAGTATTTTGGCCAGAATCCCCAACAGGGTTGCCACTTTGGTAAATTGCTACCAAAATTGTTGAACATTTCGTTACCGATTTATTTTTCGTAGTTATATTTATATTATAAATTTCTTTGCATACTTTTTATATACTTACATACGTATAAATGTATATCGATATAAGGCGAACATATCGTGCACCATTCAAAACTCATTTTACTGGAATCCCGGTGAGCTTTTGATTGCCTATATATTTTAAATGATTATTTAAATACATATAAAACAAATTTACAGGTATGTAATGACGCTCTATAATTGTTCGCAAAAAAAATTTAACCAACGTCATTTTTTATCAATAGAAATTGTTAAATAAAAAACACAAAAGACTGGTGGCAAAAAAAAAATCAACGGGAACCACATTGTGAGCTATACTCAAATATTATTTGCTTTAAAACTCGGTATCTTAAATTGTTCTAAAAATTCAGAGTAAAAAATTCGAAATTTGGACGATAATTTTTCTAAATGTTTTATATAGTTTGAATCCTTAATTTTTATGAATTTAGTTAAAACAACAAAAAAATTTGACTTGAAAAACATTGCGAATAATAAAAAAAATCACCAGGTGCTTTTTTGAGTCACTGTATTTGTAAGCCTTGAAAACCAACGGAGAATCACTCTTGCCAAAAAGTGCTACGTTGGGCTGAGCAGGCAATTAAGAAGTAAAGTACTCTCTCGTCGTACAAAGATCACACTCTATAAGTCACTCATCATGCCTGTGCTGGTGTATGGCGCGAAGGCATTTTCGAGAGAAAGATTCTGCGAAAGATTTACGGACCTTTACGCGTTGGTGATGACGAATATCGCAGACGATTTAACGATGAGCTGTATGAGCTTTACAACGATATAGACATAGTGCAGCGAATTAAAATTCAGCGGCTCCGCTGGCTTGGTCTGGGGGCACCGAAATTGCGCATATGGAAACTGTGCATTTAGACCAGTCATTCCCACCGGCGGCAGAACTCCATAAGCAAGTGCCCTGCGCTGGCAGAATTCCATATGCAAGTGCCCTGCGCTGGGCATGACTGATTTAGACGTTATTTCGGTTTCAACCGAAACTGGGCATGTATGCTTTATTTCGGTTTTTGCCAATTCATTATTTCGGGTTTCAACCGAAACTGGGCATGTATGCTTTATTTCGGTTTTTGCCAATTCATTATTTCGGGTTTCAACCGAAACTGGGCATGTATGCTTTATTTCGGTTTTTGCCAATTCATTATTTCGGGTTTCAACCGAAACTGGGCATGTATGCTTTATTTCGGTTTTTGCCAATTCATTATTTCGGGTTTCAACCGAAACTGTGCATGTATGCATTACTTCGGGTTTTTCATATGCGTTATTTCGGTTTCGTTGTTGCCTTTAGTTTCATCACTTCCGCTTTGAAAAAACTACGAATATGCTAATAATATGACTCAAATACCGTATAATTAGCTAAATAAAAATTTCCTTAAAAACAATTTTAATTCTTATTGAAATAACTAAAAAAATAACAAAACTGTAGTTTTAATTGAAAAAAAGAAAAAAATAAAGCTATAGTTTTTATTAAAATAACTATAAAAAAATTTATTGGTAGATATTTTTTAGATTTGGTAGATTTTTCTCAAGTGGATGGTAAATATTTTTTTTCGTCAGTGACAACCCTGATCCCCAATATAAAAAGATTTATTATTTACTGGCTCTACAACTAGGAGTGAAGATTCATCGAAGTACTCCCCAGCAGAATTAAGTTTATTTAAATATTGTCCAACTACATCTACGGATGAGGAAAAAGGTTTTTCTAATTATTCCACAAATTTACATGACAAGAGAAGGGAATTTAAAATCGCATACTGTAATTCCGAGATTATTGATTAAAAATATTGAAAAGTTAAATAAAACTTCATTGATTTAGCATATTTAAGAGCATATTTTGGTAATTTATTAAGCTTTTCATAGCGCCTGTTACCGTTTTTTCTGGCATATTTTTGACATCCCTGAGGCGACCGCCTTTGTTAGATAATCTTTAGTAAAATTTGCCTGTAATTTGCTCCAATTAACATATTTATGTTCTCATAAGCATGTAATGTTATTACATTTTATTTGCCAATTTTTATTGTGGCGTATTTATATTTATTTCCATAGTGTTATTGAGCTTTGTACCACGATTTGTTCGTTAGCAAAAATGGAAAAACAACATTGCTTAAGCGGTAGAAGTTATAGCAGCTATTTCCGAGATCAGCAGCTAATTCCATACATGAAATAGATTCATTGCATAGTTTTTAGGGCAGGGTTCGATCCCTGCGAAAAGTCTAGAAAAAAAGAAGTCTGATGAGGAAATGTGGTGATCTCCGAAATAGCTGCTATAGCTTATACCGCTTAAGAAATATTGTTTTTCCATTTTTCCTAACAAAAAAATCGTGGTACCAAGCTCAATAACACAATTGAAATAAATATTAACAATCCACAATAAAAATTGTAAAAAAATAGTTTGAGATGAGCCTGCCCTAAAAACGATGCAATGAATCTATTTCATGTATGGAATTAACTATAACAACCACGCTGTCAAGCTTAAATAGCGGCGAATCAGCTGCACTTGATAGTATGTATTATGTTGAATAAGGAAATGGATTAGCAACAAAAGCTTACGGGGTGTGCATACCTCATTGGTTAGCGCTTCTGACTTTGTTCATCGATGACGCGGGTTCGATCCCTGCGAAAAGTCCAGAAAAAAAGAAGTCTTATGAGGAGATGTGGTGATCTCCGAAATAGCCGCTATAACTTCTACCGCTTAAGCAATGTAGTTTCTCCATTTTTCCTAACAAACAAATCGTGGTACAAAGTAGAGCTGAAAAACTATCGATGGTTCTATCGATACTATCGAATGGTTCTATTTTTTTGCACTATCGAATGGTCGTTGGCCACTATCGATAGTCTTTGTTTGAGGAAACATACATATTGTTTATATTGTATGTATGTACTACTTAGTATGCATTTCCTTATTTTTGAAAATGGGAATTTGGCAACATTGATTTGCATACATATCCTATTTTTTACCTATTACCGGGTTTTACACGTTTCAAGTATTGAATTCAATTCTACTTGCTAGTGGAAGACAGGAGTTGAGAAGAAAAGGGAAGAGTACATATGCGTCTGTACCGGCAAGTGGTTTCAAGTTTCCTGCTTTACTTTTGACATTTTCGTTGTTTCCCAACCAAACCAAAAACTGGTATTCAGCAAAATTTAAGCGTGTAAAAGCAAACAGAAAACCCAAAGAGAATGAACCAGAATTGCTTTAAAGTACTTGAATCATGTAAATCGGGTGTAATTAAATTTGAAAAAACTTGTTTGAATATCTTTTTGGAACCATACTATGGTGTTAGTGATTCTGCGTGGATAGAAGAAACTATTGATATAAGCCAGGGTTAGTCAAATTTTGGAGATTCTTGTATTTCCGTTTAATACTTTGAATGGATAAATAATCATGTAAACGTCGGGGTACGGTTCGTCTATTTGTACAATGATTTGGATTCTTGTAACGTAAATTTTGGAGTGTGTTCTATGCGAAAATACTGGGGCATAGCCGGAGTTGGACTGATGAAAGTTTTTTGTTATACATACAGTTTTCTTTATGTTTACAAGGGATTTGTTTTTATTCGATTGGGAATTTTAGGTTTTTATATTATCGGCTTAAAATATTTTAAAAATCGAAGAGAAAGGACAAAGTTACTCAAAATCGCTTTATAAAAATTAGCTAATTCTTCAGGAACTAAATAAAACTAAAAAGTTTATATAAATAGCTTCGTCAATGCATTTTAGAATTATCCGATACTATCGATAGTATCGATGATTTTAATGCAAACTATCAAAAATATCGAATGGTATGACTATCGATATTTTTACAGCTCTAGTACAAAGCTCAATAACACTATTGAAATAAGTTATGTATTACATTTTCTTAGTCTCTATTTCCCTCCTAGGTTTGAGGAAAATGTTTCGCCAATTTATAGAATTTACAAACCGATATAAAATTATTCGTGGCATGCTGTCATATGGAATGCTGTGGCCCTGTGGTTGCCTCATTGAACAGACTTTAATCGAAAAACGGACATTCCGCAATTTTGACTGGATGAAATGCCTCAAGTGAGTATAATAAAAAATCGTTTGACTTAAGCATGATTCCCAAACATAAAATCATTTTCTCACTCTAATTTGCACCAAAACAGGTTCAGTTTGTTTGGAGGTCTTTTTATGGGACCAACCATTTACGTATGGATACGATTGGCTGGCGTCATGTGGCCCCGCACCGACATTAAGTCATCACTTTGCAAAGCAATTACCGAGCAAGCGGCCTATGATCCTTTTGCGATAAGCACTTTCCTCTTTACCATGAATCTAATGGACGGCGGAAAGTACGAACAAGCCAAGAAGGAGGTAAGAAAAAAATGTAGCAAGGGTGTACATAAGAATTATATAATAAAAGATTGCGCATTCCCGGTGGCAATGACACTTCTTAAGAAAAAGCAAACTAATCCGAATAGCAGGATAAAAGAAACTGTCAAACAGCTAATTTTTTCAATATTCAATTTTTCGATAGGAAACGTGGTTAATTATGTTCAAAATGTATTCAACAAAGTGTGATTGATTTTGACATTGCTCTCATAAGAAACAGGCTATAATGTCAAATTGAAATGAATTGTTAACCGATTTGAAAATATTTTTTTTTCAATTTGAATTTGTTTAAAAAAATTTACACAAACATTTTTCAAGCAACAAATTTTCTTAATACACGTGAAATTGTTAAGAGACAAACCGCCGAGGAGAGCAAGTAAGTACATTTAAGTTTGGTAATAAGTAAATACGTTCGACTTTGCTTAAATATTTAATGTAAGGAAACCAAGATGAAACGGAGCAAAACTTTTGAACGGTGCGATGTATGCAATATAAGTCAGGACACGAAAATAGTGCGATGATTTAAACCACCTAGATGCGAGTTAAGACGGCAGCAATGTGATGTTGTACTGCGTGATTCATCTCGCGTTTGTGAAAACCACTTCAAGGAAAGTGATTTCATTTGTTCTCCGTCCGAATCAAGCACTTTCAAACGAGCTCGTTTATACCCAAACTATTTCGCTTGAAAAAAATTTAATTTCAAAATTGTTAGAGCTCTTAATATAAAATTGGAAACAAATGTAAAATCATACTTT
>NW_016158138.1:63480-82018 GCF_001687245.7 Rhagoletis zephyria
AGAGCAAGTAAGTACATTTAAGTTTGGTAATAAGTAAATACGTTCGACTTTGCTTAAATATTTAATGTAAGGAAACCAAGATGAAACGGAGCAAAACTTTTGAACGGTGCGATGTATGCAATATAAGTCAGGACACGAAAATAGTGCGATGATTTAAACCACCTAGATGCGAGTTAAGACGGCAGCAATGTGATGTTGTACTGCGTGATTCATCTCGCGTTTGTGAAAACCACTTCAAGGAAAGTGATTTCATTTGTTCTCCGTCCGAATCAAGCACTTTCAAACGAGCTCGTTTATACCCAAACTATTTCGCTTGAAAAAAATTTAATTTCAAAATTGTTAGAGCTCTTAATATAAAATTGGAAACAAATGTAAAATCATACTTTAATAAGTGTCAAATAATGTTTAGGATAAAAAATTTAAATATAAAAATAAACGCACAAAAGCATAAAACTTGGGCATTTAAAAACAAGAAAATTGCTAAAACGATTTTATAAACAATTTGTTTTGTTTTATTGACAAAATATATATGTTCCAGGTAATGTAAGTAAAACAAAACTATAATCAAAATAAAAGCCTAGGGTATTAGTGCTGACAAGATACATGCATCACCAAGGGTTAATTCGTTTGTTTTTACTTTTTGACATTATAGTACCTTAAAAGAGAGCCGCACTGAGTTGTCAATCACAACTTGTTTAATACACCTTGATTATGTTAATAAAAAATATAATATATAATTTTTAAAGAGAATTATTAAAGAAAATTTAAAAAACGGTGATTTTTATGGAAGTATTAGTGAATAGTGCATTTAGAGTTTCTGAGGCGTTGTTTACTTTTACGTAGGAATTGTTAAAATCGGCAAAACCAAAGCAGCGGTTTGCGGAAACTACCTTTGTTCGCTACGTCATGGGGTGTACATCAGTGTTGTCACCGACAAATTTATTTTTCAGTTTTTAATTTTTTTTTCAATGTCAAGTTTATTAACTATGAAACTAACATAACATCCAGTAAAACTAAACTAGTAAAATAAAAACAAATAACTGCGTATAAAACAAATATTTTTGTAGCCTATACAATTGCATGTCTCTTTATAAATGCAAATTATTATTATTGTTACGTCCACGGTTGCCGTTTCCAATTTATTTTTCGGACCAAAAAATGTACCAAATGGTAAAAGATGCACCAATTTTTATTACATCGGGAAATTGAGTGGAGTATATTCCTCTTTATCAAAATTTTTTTTTTGCATCCAAAGTTCATAACAACTGCATATTATTAACATTATATTATTTAAAGTTTTAAATTATAATTTGTTTCATAATTTTGTTTTTATAATGCTAAATCAAAAATGTTGGGCTCAGCTACTGCGGAACTGTGAGGCAGACTAAAAATGTTATGAAATAAATCACACAATTCTCCGAAGGCTGCTTTACCCAATCCATTTTTAATCAAGCTTACTTGGTATTGGTACAGGTTTTGAAGTTACCTTCACTCAGCCTCAATTTGCGAAATCGAAATTCAATTATATCTGCATCATTTACCAATGCAGGAAATTGGTCGAGTAGCGGCAAAATTGATACATCAGTATCAGAAAGAACTTTATGTGGTGTAATAATTTCAAGATGTTTAATAACTTTTCGGTTAGAATCGAATATTATTTTCATGTGCTAAATACTATGATTATTTTTGCTACCTTTCCATATTTTTGCCAGCCACTTTAATATTAGTCTCCGAGTAATTGAAATTAGCAAGAAACCGCGATATATTTTGAAGCGTGCTTTGACAGATGATTAGCCACGCCATATTTTAAGATCTGTGACAAGGCGAGTTCACACTTTTAGCAGGTGTTGCCAATCGGTCCTATGCTGAATATTGTCATCGTCGTCGTCGACGATCGTCAGCGCAACAGTAACATGGCTGACGATGGCCATCACTTTTACTGAAGATGACGATATTAAACATAGGGCGGAATATTCATTAATTAAATAGAAAAAATAATAACCTAACCAAAGGCTTGTGAAATGGACCATTTTAAAAAGAAAGAACGAAAAGAAATTTGGTCCATTTGGACCAAAACGGCAATCGTGTTTGCGACACAGCTGATTACTTTTGTTTTGAAACTCTCCTGCGACAAAACTGCGACATTGCCATAATATTTGAGCTGGCAATCGTTGCAAGCTCCAAGACGCGAAACACGTGATAATTTTATTACAATTATTTAATAAGTTAAATGAATCAGATATTACAATATGGGTATCAATTGAACTAGTTTTGAAAATACTTTACTTCTAACCGACACGTAGAGGGGTTGCCACATGTTTAAAAAATCAAATTCACATTAATTAAGGGAATAAGGTAACTGAAATATGTATATCAATATGAGTATCAGACAAATGAAAAAATTTGACATATTTAGCAAGAAATAAGTGAAGAGTAAAAACATTCCTGAGTTAGTTTAAGAGTCCAGTAATTTAAAATTAATGTAATCAGAACAAATCACTGATTGACAATATACGTATTTGTAATAAAATAACAAATATGATGGCGTAATCCTATGGTTTGACATAATTATTATTTCAGTTTAAATAAATTCGAATTTACAAACAGGTGGCAACCCTATTCGTAATATTTTTAAGCTAAAATCTTCTTAAACCTCTTTCGTCTGACTCCCTTATGGTGATACCTATCTATTTCAATTACCTAATACTTTTAATTCAAGTGGAATTTGATTTTTTAAAAAGGTGGCAACTTTCTACATGTAGTTAATACACATTTCGATTGATTGGGATAGCAAAATCGATAATAAAATCGACACCAAAATCGATAACAAAATCAATAACAATATCGATAGTAAAATCGATAAAAAAATTGATACTCAAATCGATAACAAAATCGTTAATAAAATCGATACCCAAACCGATAAAAAAATCCATAGATATATCGATTATTATATCCATAAGTCCCGACAATACCGAAAATCCTGAAATAGTTCCCAGGTTGAGTCTCTGTGTCTCTATCTATACCATTATCTTTACTTTTATCGGTATCCTCACCCGATTAAAACCCCCCCTCAAGTCAAAGAATAATATTTCACTAATATGGGTCTAGAAAAAAGGCCCTATAGAAGAAAGTATGCGTAATAAATTCTCAAACACGAATTTTTAAAATCATATATTAAATTTTCGCTTTATTTATAAAACATTTTGATAATTTTAAACACATTAAATTTTCCTTTTTACTTATAAATCAATGAAACGAAGAATTTTCAAATTTTTCGTGGTTTTTTGAAAAATTCTTCTAGAACTTCGTCAACTGAAGAATTTATATCTTTGTGAATATTCATAGATGCTAGACCGTTGAGCATTTCTTGACATGTTGTATTTCTCAAGTAGGTTTTAATTCTTTTCAGGCATGAAAAGCTTCGTTCAGGTGTGGCTATTGAAAGGGACAAAAGTGCCAATATACGTAAGATCTTAAAAACATTCCCAAAAGACGTTGTATTAGCTACTTGGAGTGCTTCGAGAGCATTTCGAAAATGTTCGTCTGAAACTCGTTTTTCCAACATTTTTACCTCCAGAAGAAAGTTTTGTTTCGAGCAGTGGATTACTTTTTCATAGAAAGCAAACAATTCTTCAGTTTTTTTCCTTAAAATCATACTTTGGAAACAAAACACTAGAATTATTTAAAACTGATTTATGGTTTAGGAACCGGCTTTTCAAATGAGCAATATATGTATCAAGGAAGGGAATGTAAAAAGCAATGCGATAGTATGCCTCGGCGTCTCCGGTTTTCACATTAACAGGTCTATTCTGCACGTTACCGATAATTTTGTAACCCGAAAATTATATTACCAGAAAATGTTACCAGTTCCTGTCACCGCGATTCTAGGTACGCTGGTAATGCAGTTAAAATATTCAGCAATTCAGCTATAAGAATTATGTAAAATCTGGCATTGCATATTTCACGGGGCTATGCTTTGTTACCAGGTTATGAGATGGTAACAAAAATTACCGGTTACAAGAGTACACAGAATGCGAAAAGGGTTTAAAAATTGACAGCAACTTTATTTACCGGTTACAAAGTTTACCTGTAAAGCGATTCTTTTGGCGACTGCTGTATCGCGGTACTTTGATTTCTGTACCTAGGTTGGTGCATACTTCTACGTGTTCGAAAAGCAAATAAAAGTTTTTTTCTGCATCTTGTCGCGTTTCTTCAAATTCCTTTAAAGCGTCGTCGGCTAAGCTCATTTGTTCTGCAAGATCTTCATCAGGTACTTGTAATTGCCGGCTAGCAAAGCAACAACAATTTATAATAAAATTATAGTTTAAAAAACTAAAACCGTCATCAGGTATGTAACTTGATAATAGAAATCGCTGCATCTTTTAGGCGCATCAATATTACATAGTTACATCCCGAGCTAATAAAAGGAAGGTAAAAAAGCAAATGCTTGGCTGTTGTCGCTGTGCTAACAGTTTTTAAAACCCTGATAATTTCTATAGATATTCGCACGATACAAATAATTTTTACGGTATTTTCCCCGTGACAAATAAAAAGTTGTTGACAGTTGGAAGAAATACAACTTCGAAAGTCTTTTTTAAACGATTTTTCATTTTGCTACGTTAGAGCCGTTGCCGAGAGCATTTGGATACATATACATATACACAAAAATTTCTCGTTTAAGGTTATTAGAATAAGGGGCAATATTTCCCGCAAAATCCTCCCCCCCCCCATCAGAAAATTCTGGATCCGCCGTTAATGTACGTCCACTTATATTTTTCAGCCTTTCAATAACACACAAATTAAGACACTAAAAAATAAAAGTCCCTGACAAAGTGTCTTTGCCTAAGGGAAATTTAAGAAGTTGTAATGCGATAAAAGCATACAATTTGCAACCCTACTGAATTACTATAAACCACTTTATATGAATACGCCCTAGGCCAATCTAGTACAATTAAGAACTAAGAATTTACGATATTAAGAATGCAACCCTGCATATGTAAGAAACTAAGTTGAAGACGAAATGCAAAATAAGAATNCATTATATATGAAGAAAAATAAATAAATTTCAACCAACTGTAACAAAAAAAAAATGTTTCTATATACAGAAAAAAACCTGAATTACAAAATATTTACAAAAAATACAAATAAAATACAAATTTAAAAATAAAAAAAAATAACTTAAAAACATTCAAAAATCACAAAAAAAAAATNCACTTTATATGAATACGCCCTAGGCCAATCTAGTACAATTAAGAACTAAGAATTTACGATATTAAGAATGCAACCCTGCATATGTAAGAAACTAAGTTGANATATACATATGTATATGCATACATATGTGTAGGTACAACAAAATAAAACTGAAAATCGTGGTGATTAGAGATAATTAACTAAAAATTATTTCAAAGGAAAGGAAAAACTTTCAAAGATTGCGACAAAAAAAGTGAGAAATTGAAAAAAATTACAAAAAAAATTTAAAAACAAAAANCGAAATGCAAAATAAGAATTAGCGTCATTCAATTCGCGTACTTCAACACGGAAAGTCAAGTTTGATTTTAATTTATAATTTTTTGGGATTTGTTGGCTGCCTCCAAGTGCCAACGGACAGCACCAAGCAGACGTTGACCGGCATCATAGCCGGCGGAGCACCAGAGCTCCGCGAGAAGCAGGCAGCAAATCTGGCATTGGCCGGCAGCAGCGCCGGCGGAGCACCAGGGCTCCACGTGTCAAAGGTACGCCCGTTAACTAACGAAGTGGAATTTTACCAATTCGACATGGCGACCGTGGGTCCATCCCGCGAAATGGCGGCGGCCTTATATACAGTGTTGGCCAATACAATAGCACCCCCATTTCAAAGTGATATTGTTNATAAAAAAATAAAAATCGGTATTACCAATATTTAAAACAACAATTACAAACTAAAGCGTTTATGAAATGCAAAAAGAAAAAGGTCATAAATAAGCAAGTGCGGTGTCTGGTAACAAAAACTTTTCCAAAAAAAGTAGTTGTGGTTGGCGGCTAAAGACAGTGGAACGTGAACCCAAAACTTTGCAAAAACGGTTATGGTGGTGGCAACTAAAGACAGTGCAACGTGGCAAAAAAAAACTATAATTTCTGACAACGGGAAAATTGCAAATTAAACGAGAAACTAAAAGCAACAGTAATACAGCTAAAATTTCTTGAAGGTACTGTACCGCTAACCAAAGTAACGTCAAGCCGCCAAAGCACCGTAATAACCAGTATATGTACATACATATGTACATATAACTGTACGTAAAACCACGCCACTTTGACACTGAACAGTAACAACGAGTAGCGGTATGCAGAACAACGCTAAGCCCTTGCGCGATACAGCAACAACAACAACTTTAACTACAGCGAAGTCAACAGCCAGAGCGAGCAGGAAAGCACAGCGTGTATGGTGCACAGTGTGCAAATTTCGACCAAATTTTCCTTTAAATTTTAAAACTTTCCACTTGTATACTTATAAACCAATGTACATACATTTATATAAAATACATTCATTTTACATCTGTATTATATTCAAAAATTTCAAATTTCTTTACATTCAAAATATTCAAATTTATATTACATACATTCATTTTACATCTGTATTATACTCAAATATTTTAAATTACTTTCAACAATACACACATTTACATATGTTACTGTTTTTTTCTTTTGAAATTTCAGCTTCAGTGGTACAGTCATGTGCAAATACTAATATTTTTTTGTGAAACGTAACTTTTAAACAACTTAAAGTTTTTACTAAAATTTTTCTTCAATTCTTTGCAACATTAAGCAAGAGTCAGATTTTGGAATTTTAATTAATTTTTCTTTTTTTCAAATATTCGATAAAAATTGCATACGAATTTTCGCCTGTGCCATTGCCGTGATTTTAAACTACAACTTTTAGAATTTCGCTTGAAATATGGTAAAATATTTCGACGATTATAATTATCAATAAACCTTTTCCTCAGTTTTCTATGCCGTGGTAGCCAAACTTTAAATATTACAACTTCATTCGAATATTTTTTTTTCAATAATACAATATTTCGATAGTTTTTTTTAGATCTTTTGTTTTGCGTGTGTGCCCGATGTCAGATGTCGAACTTGTATTCAAAGATTTACAAGCAAAATTTTCAAAAGTTACCAAGCGTGTTCTTCAAAGCCGTCCACTTTCAACAAATCGGGAAAAAGTCGACGAATATAAAAAATTTTTAATCGAAACTTACAACGATATTTTAATTCAAGTAAAAAAATTCGGAACAACAAGGAAACAAGCCAGCTTCTTGGTCTTGGTCTTGGTCTTTGCCTTCATTTAAAGGTTTTTTACAAATTGAAGAAACGCCTTGCGTAACGATTAGTTCACCAAATATTAATTTTATTGCACATACAAACGACATGAAATTGGCAACACCTGAGCAAAAGAAATCTTTTATTAGCTTGTGTGCATCTATAAACCGAGAAAACTATAGTGGTGACCCCCTATCGCTCGTCTCATTCATTGACAAAATCAATTTAATAGAAGAATTATAGGATGAAAGTTTAACTACAACATTTATAGCATTTTTAAAGTCAAAACTCGAAGGCAAAGCGCGTGAGGTTTTACCTAGTCAAATAATTTCAGTGGATCAAATAAAGGTTGCGCTACGCAGTAGAATCAGATCAGATAATTCCAAAGTTGTTTCTGGCAAAATCGCGTCATTACATATTACTAATAACAACTATGCCGATTTTGCGAAGCGAGTAGAGGAATTATCTGATGCATTAGAGCGATCTTTAATTATTGAGGGTATGACTCAAGCGAAAGCCCATGAGTTAGCGGTAGAGCAGACAGTAAATGTTTGCAGGCTGAATAGTCGTTCAGAACTAGTAAAATCTATTTGAGCCTCAACCACTTTTACGGATTCAAAAGATGTAGTCGCAAAAATGATTGTAGAACACAATAATGAAGTCAAAGAGCGGCAGGTGTTATCTTTTAGGTCACGGGCAAATAGACCAAATATTTTTCGAGGAGGTTTTAGAGGCCACAACAACTATGGCTATCACAACAATAGTTTCAGATTTAATAACGGCAATACAAATAGGCACAGTAATGGCAATAACACAAGGCACAATAGTCAAAATAATTACAATAGAAGTAACAATTTTAACAATAGACAAAATAACTACAGAAATAGCATTAGCAATAGGTCGGCAAGCAACAGAAACAGTTCTTCTCGTCCGAATTCGAGAAACACATCTAGTGTTCGATTTTTAAATGCCGATGCCCCTCAGGAGCGAACACTGGGGGAGCAGGAGCTAAGCAATTAAACGTAGTGAAAAATCAATTTACTGCTTGAACCTTAACTATTCGGACTTTATTGAATTAAATTGTACCGACTCTTACAAATTATGCTCGTTTCTCGTAGATTCACAAGCAGATATCTCCTTAATCAACATTGGGAACCGTAAGTACAAACTTGGTTGTATCAAATTTTTTTATTCCGCATACTCTTCACGTTGTAGATGACAGTTTTAATATACCTTCTGACGGCATACTAGGCAAGGACTTTTTAAAGATGAACAGATGTATTATTAACTACGCAAATGACAGTATAACTATCGGCATTGGGACAGAAAGCACTAAAATAGCAATTTTGCACGGTTCAAATACCGACACTTTAGTAATTCCTTCAAGATGTGAAGTTTTTCGTTTATTTAAATTGACTAATTCCAACAACCCTGTTTTTGTAGACTCTCACGAGCTTTGTTCTAGTTTTTTTACATCAAAATGTGTCGTTGACACCAAAAATCCAATTTTAAAAGTAATAAATACTACGGACGAAGTAAAATACGTTCGAAACTAGAATATCATAGCTGAGGATATCAGTAACTATAATGTCTACAAAAAAAAACGAAACTTCCAAAGACACAAAACGCTTAGAGGAACTAAAGTCAATTTTACAAAAACAAATGCCAAAATATGCTAAAAACAAATTGCTCGAATTATGCTTACAATACGCCGATGTATTTGCCTTAAAAACAGACCTTATGACACTCAATAACTTTTATGAACAGAAACTTCGACTGAATGCCAAGACTCCCGTTTATATAAAAAAACTATCGTTTGCCGTACTCATAACGCGAAGAAATAAATAGGCAAGTCGATACCGTGTTGTGAAACGACTTAATCGAACCAAGCTCTTCAAATTATAATAGTCCATTAATTTTAGTACCAAAAAAAGACCCATCAGGCCAAAAATCGTACCGTTGACTTTAGGGCAGTTAACAAAAAGCTTATCGCTGACAAATTTCCACTAGCGCGTGTAGACGATATCTTAGATAACCTTGGACGAGCAAAATACTTCTCGACTTTAGACCTGTTTTCTAGTTTTTACCAAATCCCATTGCATAAAAACTCACGAGACATAACATCATTCAGCACTGACAAGGGAGCTTTTCGCTGGAAAGTTTTGCCATTTGGTTTAAACGTAGCACCAAATTCTTTTTCTCGAATGATGTCGATAGCCTTTTCAGGCATCTCGCGAAATCAAGCTTTTTTATACGTTGATGACGTCATAGTTATAGGTTGTAGTGAGACGCACCATTTAAAAAATCTAGCTAAAGTGTTCGAAACATGTAGAAAGTTTAATCTCAAGCTAAACCCAACAAAATGAAATTTTCTTCGTTATGGCACAAGTGCTCAGAAAAGCGACTGCTGCGTCTGGGACCTTCAGATAAAGACGCTATTCGTCGTTTCGTTGCGTTTGTAAATTACTATAGAAGGTTCATACCCAACTTTGCGTCGCTGGTAGCACCTATGAATAGACTGAGTAGAAAAAATGTCGAATTCTTATGGGACAACGCTTGTTAAACTGCATTTCAACACTTAAAATCAACCCTAATGTCTCCTAAACTTTTGCAATATCCTGATTTTACTAAAGAATTTTTAATAACTGCAGATGCGTCTTAAAACGGGTGCGGTGCTATATTAAGCCAAAATCATAATGGCAACGACTTACCAGTATGTTTCGCTTCTAAATCTTTTAACAAAGCAGAACAAAATAAACCAATCATAGAACTTGAACTTTAGCTATATATTTCGCGATTAAGCAGTTTCGACTACGGCACTCACTTTAAGGTGAAGTCTGACCATCGACCCTTAGTGTATCTTTTTAACATGAAGGACCCGTCTTCAAAACTTGCTAGAATACGCCTAGAACTGTCAGAATACGACTTTACAATTGAATACATAAAAGGTAAATCAAACGTTGGAGCAGACGCACTTTCACGCATTACCATTAACGAACTAAAAGACTCTACAAAACATGTTTTAGCTATGAAAACGCGTTCAATGACAAAAACAATAGAATTACAAAACGAAAACAATCACACGGACCACCCTACAACACGGACAACAGTACAAGTTAATAATTTTCGTATAATTTTTCTAAAAATATACCTCGAATAGCATTTTGTATACGATAAAAATAACAAAATTTCAAATATTCAAATATGTGCACATTAAAATACAAAAAACGAGAATTACTTGATTTTACGAATGTTAACGAAACAACTTGTTTAGACAAGTTACTTTTGAGGCTTGATGCTGATGCCGGAATCGCAACATTAAGAAAGTAGANGTCTTAAAACGGGTGCGGTGCTATATTAAGCCAAAATCATAATGGCAACGACTTACCAGTATGTTTCGCTTCTAAATCTTTTAACAAAGCAGAACAAAATAAACCAATCATAGAACTTGAACTTTAGCTATATATTTCGCGATTAAGCAGTTTCGACTACGGCACTCACTTTAAGGTGAAGTCTGACCATCGACCCTTAGTGTATCTTTTTAACATGAAGGACCCGTCTTCAAAACTTGCTAGAATACGCCTAGAACTGTCAGAATACGACTTTACAATTGAATACATAAAAGGTAAATCAAACGTTGGAGCAGACGCACTTTCACGCATTACCATTAACGAACTAAAAGACTCTACAAAACATGTTTTAGCTATGAAAACGCGNGCAATGAAAACGCGTTCAATGACAAAAACAATAGAATTACAAAACGAAAACAATCACACGGACCACCCTACAACACGGACAACAGTACAAGTTAATAATTTTCGTATAATTTTTCTAAAAATATACCTCGAATAGCATTTTGTATACGATAAAAATAACAAAATTTCAAATATTCAAATATGTGCACATTAAAATACAAAAAACGAGAATTACTTGATTTTACGAATGTTAACGAAACAACTTGTTTAGACAAGTTACTTTTGAGGCTTGATGCTGATGCCGGAATCGCAACATTAAGAAAGTAGAATGGCCAAAAGATTATATATTTTTCAATAACTTCTCTATTTCTACACTGAGAAAAAGGATTAGTTTCGACAACTAAAGATATTTAGTTCCCGAATTTTGACAATATTTGGGAACTGTGACCAAGGATTGGGAACTATTACCATGGGTTGGTAATTATAACTAAATATATTAAAGCTTCTAATATTCATCTAGGTTGTACCAAATCGTTAATTTAGTTGAAGGGTTTGGTAAATACTAATAATAATGCATGTGTGTTTCACATACGAAGAGCGCCAGCTAAGCAATGCACATAAGGTTCAATCGAAACAAGTAAATACAAGTAAATACTCGATACTTTTCATTTGATATCAAGTATTTTTTTACTCGATACCTTTTTGTTCGGTATCGAGTAAGTATCGGAAAAAAGTACTTGGTATCGAAAGAGTAATTTCTACTACTTTTATCATTGCAACGGCATGTAGTAAAGAAAGTAGAAATCGCTTGTCTGGAGAGCATTTAGAAAAGTTGTTGTTTCTTGGCAGTGTGCCCCAAAAGTTATTATTTCATAAATATTTTGTGAATAATATATTTATATGAAGTCATATATGTAATTATAACTAATTATTGTTCCTTAGCAATGTACCAAAAGAAACAATAAATTTTTTTTTCATAAATAGTTTGTAAATGATATGGTGACCTTATGGATAAGTGTCGGATTTTTATTTTTATTTTCAAATTAATTTTAGTTACATTTTTAAGACTTCATTGAAAATGTAATGAACGCAAAAAAGGCTGAAATATTGCTATGCTCCTTCTTAACAGGACGTAATTTAGCATTTTCGACAGCCGACCCCCTTACCAAATGTCTACAAGAAAAAAACTTATTAAAAATCAACGCGATTATTTAGCCCCTTTAAAACTGCACACTATTGCCCTGAGATTTAATGGGCTATCAACCTGCATACTCAAAAACATTCTAAAAAATCTAAATAAAAAGTTGAAAATCTAGCTGAAGCTTTGCAGATTTTTTATAATTTTTGCACAAAGTTTGAAATGTGGATTTATATTTTGTTTGTTATATAATAAGCTTTTATGGAAAAATAATAAACATTAAATAAACAAAAGGGAAATAGCCAAAATCGATTAAAATGGTGATCACTTAATCAGCTGTGATATTTTAATATACCTTACTTACACATGTACCTTTGTATACAATAAAAGTTTAATAAGAACAATTTTTTGTACATTCATTTGAATAAGACGTTTTTGGGTAGGAAATGACGTTTTTTCAGACCAAGAGAGACGTTTTCTCATGCTGAAGACCTGGCAACACTTTTGCTATGAATTGCCCAGACTTGTTTGTCTCAGTTTCAGTTTTGCCATCGCCGCGAGTTGTTTCGGTGTGCGCATAGTTATTTAGAAATATAAAGTTTGATGCCAACCGGGGTTTCTCAGTGGATATATAATTCATGTGAATTGTAATTTGAAAGTATTTATTTAGCCAAGGAAAAAGCAAAGCAGTATACTTAAACCAGCACCTTCAGCAGATATTGGTCTGGGTTTTCGCACGACTATTCCTGTTTCATCGTTTCTTTTTAGGAAATTCTTACCACCAAATACATATGTATTATTTACACTAGTAACTATTTATGTAAGTATGTATGTATTTTTTATGCTTAATATATGCAAATAAAAGAAGAAAGTAAACACAACAACCATCGAGTAAATTTTTATTTGTGTCAAACTGAAACTTTTTTTCCAATGATAAACGGTTAGCTGATTCACGTCTACAGCAAGTTCACAAAATTAATTGAAAACTTGTATCAACCAAAGCATTGTTTATATTTGCTCAACAATGATTTCATTCAACTAACGATATTGTCCACTCAAGATAGTCGTTTTGTAATTATTAACACATATACATTTGTCTCAACTAGAAGTCTCAAGTAAATTGCAGACTTTTGTGAACTAGATATTTATTTCGCCATATCCAACTATGCCACTTGGTCACTATAACCAAATCTTGGTAATTATAACTAAACCTTTTTCTGAGTGTAATTTAAAACCCAGCGGTAATGATATTTTAAAATTTTTACAAATAGTATTAACAGAACCGGTAGAAATAGTAACTGACGATAATAAAAAACTAAAATTAATGACCATTTACCATAATGACCCCATAACAGGCGGACACTGCGGAATCAAAAAACTTTATGCAAAATTACGTACAAAATATCACTGGAAAAATATGTGATGTATCCAAGTTTGTTAAAAATTGTTCAAAATGTTTATTAAACAAGGTTAAACCCAAAAACAAGGAAAATCTTGTTTTAACGCCAACACCTTGCAAACCATTTGATATTATTGTAATCGATACATTAGGACCGCTACCTGAGTCGAGTAGTGAAAATAGGTTCGCAATTACCATTATATGCGATTTAACAAAGTATTTGGTAACAGTAGCTGTGCCAAACAAAAGCGCTAAAACGATTGCATCTGCCATTTTCGAAAGTTTTGTCTTAACTTACGGTGTAATAAATTCCGTTAAATCAGATTTAGGTACTGAATTCAAAAACGAAATTTTCACTGAACTAACCAAACTTTTAAAGGTTAAACACGATTTTTCAACCGCACACCATCATGAAACTGTGGGTACTATCGAACGTAACCACAGAGTTTTTAATGAATACTTACGAGCATATTTAAATTAAACATTTTCCGATTGGGATGTTTATTTAAAATATTTTACATTTTTACATAACACAACAACTAACACAGTTTTCGATAATAAATTTTCCCTTTTTGAATTGATATTTGGGAAAAAGGCCACAGTGCCACAAGATTTAAAAAAAGAACAAATTGACCCAATTTGCAATGTAGAAAACTACGCGAAAGAAGTTAAATATAGAATGCAAAAGTCGCNTAACACAACAACTAACACAGTTTTCGATAATAAATTTTCCCTTTTTGAATTGATATTTGGGAAAAAGGCCACAGTGCCACAAGATTTAAAAAAAGAACAAATTGACCCAATTTGCAATGTAGAAAACTACGCGAAAGAAGTTAAATATAGAATGCAAAAGTCGCACAAAATTGCGCAAGAATTAATTAATAAACACAAAATTCGAAACAAACTAATATATGATAAAACAGCGCGTCCGTTATCAATTAGCGGTAACGACAGTGTTCTTGTTCAAAAAGAACCACGCAATGAGCATGAAAACATATACCAAGGGCCTTACGTTATAACAAAAATTGACGGTGTAAACATCACAATTTTTGATGAAGGAAAAACAAAGAAAAACAGTACACAAAAATAGAATTGAAATAGAATATAAATACTTTTAATTTCAAATATATGTTTTTCTACAAAATAATAAAAAACAAATATTTCACAAAAATATAAAATGGAAATGTTAAATCAAAAAGCATTTTTTATCCAATTAAAATTCAGAAAATCTGAGTAAAAATATTAAAACGAAAACAAAATTTGAATTATTACTTATTTTCAAATTACAATACAATGGTTTAACAATTTAATAACTTAATAAATAAAATAAGTAATCCAATTAAGTAAATACAATAGTTTTTGTTTAAATATTTTAGCATAACTTAAATTGTTATGAACAAACGAATGTAAGGGGGAGGAATATTGCTCAAGCAAATCCAAATTGGTTTCTTCAAAACAATTTAAATAATAAAATCAAAATAATTTAATTATAAATTTTGCGCAAGAAGAATATGGCAAAATAGATCACTTTGCCAAATTCTTCTTTTTCCAAAGGAGGGTGATGTAATGCGATAAAAGCATACAATTTGCAACCCTACTGAATTACTACAAACCACTTTATATGAATACGCCCTAGGCTAACCTAGTACAATTAAAAACTAAGAATTTACGATATTAAGAATGCAACCCTGCTTATGTAAGAAACTAAGTTGAAGACGAAATGCAAAATAAGGATTAGCGTCATTCAATTCGCGTACTTCAACACGGAAAGTCAAGTTTGATTTTAATTAATATTTTTTTGGATTTGTTGGCTGCCTCCAAGTGCCAACCGCCAGCACCAAGCAGGCGTTGGAGGGCATCAGAGCCGGCGGAGCACCAGGGCTCCGCGAGATGCAGGCAGCTGCACTGCCCTTGACAGGTCGGGCGTTGGCCGGCAGCGCCGGCGGAGCACCTGGGCTCCACGAGTCAAAGGTACGCCCGTTAACGAAGTGGAATTTTACCACTTCGACACAGTTGATAAATAACCCACAACAGAAAACACAAAAAGATCGCGCAGAGTGATTTGCCACGGTGAGAAACACTCTTTGCTTGAGAGATGAGTGTTTGTGTCAGTGGTAAACACCATACAAAACAAGTAGTGAGGGTTATTTTCGATCTCTGCCAATTCCACTAGTTTAGGGGGCCGTTACCACGTCAGAATATGAGAAGTTTGAAATCGTACCAAGTGCCGATTTCAAAAACTGTCACTTTTTCGATTTTCAGCCGAAATTTTCGCTTTTAGACTATGTTCAAACATGCACTTAATTGGCAATTAAGATCCTTTTCACCAATTAAAGATTTAATTGTTACCCAATTTATCATACAAAAATTCAAATCATTAATTGCCAATTAATAATTAATAATTAATAATTAATTGGCAATTACTAGTTTGTGGATTGAACAAAGAGCAATCAGCTGTTCGTTTCTGGTCCTCTTTTACAGCTGATATTCCATCAGAGATGGAAAATTTAGTTATAAAATTGTACCCAATTTACGGTAGACTTTACCTAAAAGTAGATAGATGTACCTAAAAAGTAAATATGTATTTCTATATAAAGAAAATAGGAGGATAACAGTTCCCTTCGATACTCTATCAACTTCGCTACTCACATTAAACAAATTTTGGCTATGAAAAATATCTCTTCGAGCAGCGCGAGACAAAACTATGTTGTAGAAAAGGTGAATCCCTTTCCTCCCAGTTCTTCGATCTGACGTATTAAAATGAAATATTTTCCGCCTATCTTAAGAAATTGACTACAGTTGCGTTACTTTGACAACCCTTCTGTATCATTTGTATGCCCCTCATTAATTTACAATTTTTTGGGATTTGTTGGCTGCCTCCAAGCGCCAACCGACAGCACCAAGCAGGCGTTGGCCGGCGGAGCACCAGGGCTCCGCGAGAAGCAGGCAGCAGCACTGCCCTTGACAAGTCGGGCGTTGGCCGACAGCAGCGCCGGCGGAGCATCAGGGCTCCACGTGTCAAAGGTACGCCCGTTAACTAACGAAGTGGAATGTTACCACTTCGACACGGTTGTTAAATAACCCACAACAGAAAACACAAAAAGATCGCGCAGAGTGATTTGCCACGGTGAGTAACACTCTTTGCTTGAGAGATGAGTGTTTGTGTCAGTGGTAAACACCATACAAAACAAGTGGTGAGGGTTATTTTCGATCTTTGCCAATTTCACTAGTTTAGGGGGCCGATACCACGTCAGAGTATGAGAAGTTTGAAATCGTAGCAAGTGCCGATTTCAAAAACTGTCACTTTTTCGATTTTCAGCCGAAATTTTCGCTTTTAGACCATGTTCAAACAGGCACTTAATTGGCAATTAAGAACCGTTTCACCTGTTTGTACCGAATGTACTTTCAAACTAAATATAGATATGATTTTACCAACTTTTCCATCACTATAGGTAATCCAGCAGCTGATTTAGTATCGCTAATTGCACAGCTGACGTGTGTGTGAACACCAAACTCAATGCCACAATTTAAAGCTTAATTGCCTCAGCTAATTGGCCTGTTTGAACATAGTCTTATAAATAGTATAAATAAGACTGTATGTGAATAATTTTTTAAATATGTATATTAGCGTGGGTCGAAAGTCCGCCTTGTTAGAATTTTGATTGGTAATAGCAAAAATATGGTTCATTATGCTCTAAAAAAATCTGTATGAAATGTGAAAATCTTTGTTCCCTATCTTAGGCTCGCCCAAGTCCATCAAAGTTCAAGTGCAAAAAAAAAATTTTCTTAGCTAACTTTGATTCTCTACATAAAAGGTCCATATACCAAATTATGTAGGAATAATACTTTCGAAGATTATTGGAATTTTAGTTAAAACAAGTAAGAAAGTCTAAGTGCGGGTGGAGCCGAACATTAAATACCCGGCGCATGTATTAAATATATATTTTTTCACCTTTCCGAAAGCTACCGCTAGATGCTAAGCCGGGGTGGGTCAATTTTGAGTAAATTAGCGTCCTTAAATTTCGAAATATTGCAGTTTAAAGCATTTCTGAAATTTACCGTTATTTGAAAAACGGCCTCAATTTTAGTCCGATTTCAATAATTTTCAACTTTTTGCTTTTATGTGGCAAGCACAATAAAAATACCGAGTTTGGTACAAATTGGTAGAACGGTTACCGATATACATATATGTGATCATAAAATTTTACCATAAACGTATTTCTTGGTAAAGAATTGTTGCAAGCATCAATTTTGAATAATTTAGCTTTAATATTTACTGATTTATGAAAGATTGTGTATTTCTCTAAATTACCGTTATATGGGATGTGGGCGTCGTTATTGTCCGATTTTTTAAACTTTCGGCCATTTAGTATGATGTACCAAGGCCCAACAACTGTGCTAAGTTTGGAAGAAATTGGTGCAGCGGTTACCAAGTTATACACATTTAACCATAACTGGGCGTGGCTACGCCCATTTTCCAAAAATTTATAATATTCTAGTTTTTCGTCTAAAAGTTATTGCAAATAGCAATTTTGAGTGAATAATCTCCAGTAGTTACTAAAATATCGCAGTTTTCGTATTTCTGAAAATTACCGTTATATGGGAAGTAGGCGTGGTTATCGTCCGATTTAAAAAATTTCGGCCATTTGGTATGGTGTATCAAGGCCAACAACTGTGCCAAGTTTGGAAGAAATTGGTGCAGCGGATACCAAGTTATACACATGTAACCATAAGTGGGCGTGGCTACGCCCATTTTCCAAAAATTTAAATTATTCTTATTTTTCGTCTGAAAATTATTGTAAATATCAATTTTGAGTGAATTATCTTCAGTAGTTACTAAAATATCGCAGTTTTCGTATTTCTGGAAATTACCGTTATATGGGAAGTGGACGTCGTTACAGTCCGATTTCACCCATTTTCAATACCAACCTACCTCGGATTAACAGAAACCTACTTTACAAATTTCGTTGAGATATCTCAATTTTCGCTCGAGTTATCGTGTACACGGAC
>NW_016158138.1:85222-89958 GCF_001687245.7 Rhagoletis zephyria
TTTTTTTTTTTTTTGCAAAAACGGTAAATTGCAAATATCTCAAAAACGGTACCATAGAATTAAAAATAACCTTGATTTTCGGAATCAGGGGCTGATTTTACATAAGAATTTCATAACGGCGTTTCTGGTAAAGAGAAAAAGTTGAAATTTGTGGTCCAGTGTTATGCATACTTCGCATAACTTCGCACAACTTCGCCTAAACTTCAAACTGTAATTTCGTATGTATTTTGTATGTATTCCATTACCCAGAAATTAGCAGAACTTTTAAGAACTTAGCGATCTGTTGAGTTTAGATTTTGCTTCACATTTTCTTAAGTTACACTTTTAGTGCACTGGTACAAATGGTTGTGCGAAGTTATGCGAAGTATGCATAATCAGACCCTTAGCTCACGTAAAATGTGCTGGTCTCAATGGTAGGGTGGCCGATATCATAACCGATAACAGAGGTGTTCGTTGGTCTTGCCCCAAGTGCAGATCGACCGAAGTTGAGCTTTGTAAAATGTTTAGGAGCGCCAGAAGTACGGTTGCCAAACGTACTGATTTTATCAGTACAGTACTGATTTTTCAACTCTTGTACTGATTTTATTAATTTCTTCAATCAGTACGCTAATGTCCTGATTTTTCAAAATTTGTACTGATTTGTACTGAATTTTAAATTCAAACAAAATACTTTAAGATTTTCATGAGGTTTTCACATAATGTTGGAACTTCCTTAAACTGCACTGTAAAAAGTAAGAAGAAAATAATTTAATTATGGTTGACAGTTGACATGTTTCAGATAATGTTTGATATGTCGGAGAAATTAATACAACAAAATGATCAATCCGCTTATGGGCATATCGCCGGGTCGTTATATTCTAGTTGCGATAATATTATGGAGTTTAAATTGTTTAAAAGTAAGGCTGACGTTTGTTTGTCGATTGTTGTTAGTTATTTCTAAAATAACTTTCATTTTAATAACAACAAATTTGAATATTCGAATGGCTTTTGCTTATAAATTACAATTCTTTTTTCAGAATTTACTGGCATTGTAAAAGAGTTGAGACAGCATTGTTCCTAATCCCATTGCTTTAGACATTGACACTCCGCCAATTGATTCTTTGCCTGCTCCCGGCTTAAATAAGGAATTAATAAGTTTTAATTCTCCGTGTGTTGAGTTATCTCAAGCTGCATCTTCCTCAGGTGTTACACAAGGGCTGCAGCAAAAAGGACAGCTGTGTCTGAACCTACATCTCAAAGTGGACCTTCTCCGTTACCGAAAGAATTAATCGTAGTTCCTGCGAATAAATCTGTGTTTGTTTCGCGCTTTTCTAGTGAAACGTCGGTAGAAGATGTTAAGTCTTATATAACATCAAAGCTGAATTCCCGGCACATAGCTATTAGAAAATTTAATTTTTCATACGAAAGAAGCATATCTTCAAATGGTGCTTTAGTTCGTCAGTTTGAGTTTAAACCTCGAGCTCGGAATGAAAATACTGTTCAAATTTCCTCCTCAGGATCAAAAAACTTATAAGTAATTTTTTCTTCAATATTTATTACCAAAATGTTAGAGGTCTAAATACAAAATTAACTGAGTTGTACTTAAAGTCTTTTGATTTAAATTATGAAATTTTGGGTTTTACTGAAACTTGGCTAAAACCGAATATGTTTAATAGTGAAATATTGTGTAGTAAGTATGAAATATTTAGAAATGATCGCTTAGATAGAAAAGGCGGGGGTGTTTTAATAGCTGTTCAGACCAACTTTTCCTCTGAAAAAGTTGTGTTCACAGGTTCAGATGATATTGAATTCCTCTGTGTTAGAATACGGTGCCCCTCAAGTAGTGTTTTTCTTGTTGCAATTTATATTCCACCAAACTCTAACCCTTCGGTTTACTTCAAACATTCTTCATTATTGCTCTCTTTATTTGCCATGGTCAAGCCCTCCGATTCGATTGTTGTGTTGGGTGATTTCAATCTAGCGTGTGTTTCCTGGGATTCGGTGGATGGAATTCTGGTGCCAAATTCTTCTCGGGATGTACTTAACCAATTTCTTAACGAACTTTCCGATCTTGGTCTATATCAGATTAATTCAGTTATCAACAACTTAGGTAAATGTCTTGATTTAGCGTTTATTCATGATATTGCTAAATGCACTATAATACGCGGCGATCCTTTAGACCCTTATCACCCACCACTTGAGTTATCCTTGGCACCATCCTACGATTCATGTTATTGTCCTGAAACTAGAAAGCCGAAAGGTCGGCGATATTCTTTCAAATACGCTAACTACGACAAGCTTAAAATAGCTATATCTGAAATAATCTGGCCTGAGTACGATGGGGATGTTGAGAACAGTGCCTTACACTTTAGTAAAATCTTGAATAATATATTCAGTAAACTCATTCCTCTTGTTAAAGAAAATACCGGACCTCGTAACTCGTTGTGGTTTAACTCAGAGCTAAAGCATTTAAAAAATCAGAAAACTAAATCATTTAAACTTTATAAAAAATCAGGCCTGTCTTCTCACTACGCCGCGTACTCCATCCTTCGTCATAAATACAATGCCTTAAACAGAAAATGTTACAGGAATTACATTAATAAAACTCGCATTAACATCGTTTCTAATCCCAAGTCATTTTATCATTTTGTTAACTCAAAACGTAAAATAAATGGGTTTCCCTCAACACTGAATCTAGATGATGTTATTTCTAGTGATGATGATATTATTGCTGATATGTTTGCAAATTATTTTGAATCGAACTATTCTGTCGAGCCAGATGAAAAAACTTCTAGCTATCCTTTTCCACTCCCACAGTTTGACCACATCCGTATTCCTTCAATCTCCGCTGACAATGTTCTCCTTCATTTGAATAGTTTAAAAAATTCTTTTCTAAGCGGCCCGGATGGTATTCCCTCCTGTGTCCTAATAAGTTGTGCTGATTATCTATATAAGCCATTAACAAATATCTTCAATGCTTCTCTAAAGCAACGAGTTTTCCCCTTTTTGTGGAAAGAGTCGTATATCTTGCCGCTTTATAAAAATGGAAGCAGGTGGAATATTGCGAATTATAGGGGAATCGCTAAGCTGTGTGCCATTCCTAAATTATTAGATGAAATCGTTACGGAAGAACTATCTTATTTCATAACACCCGTTATCCAAACCTTCTTGAATTCACTACAAATGTGAACAATGGTTTCAAAAATAATTATCAAACTGACGTCATTTAAACTGATTTCAGCAAGGCTTTTGATAAAGTATCTCATTCAACTCTAATATACAAACTTGATAAAATTGGTTTCCCTACAATCCTGCTGCGCTGGCTTTCTTCTTATTTCATGTTCATCTCGTGTAATTCATGTGACGTCAGGTGTACCTCAAGTTAGCCAGCTTGGTCCCCTTCCCTTTATTTTATTCATCAACGATCTTCCAAATATTTTGAAGTATTCGAATTGCTTAATGTACGCAGACGACGTTAAGTTATTTAAGTTCATTGGTGCCCCAGGAGACAGGAAACAATTACAGGTGGACCTTAGTAATGTGTTTAAATGGTGCGAAGTAAATTCTATGTCACTTAACTTGCAAAAGTGTAAATTTATGTGTTTCTCTAGAAAACCCTTTCAATCATATAGCTACCGCATTTGTGAACATAGTGTTGATCAGGTAACTAATTTCATCGATCTAGGCGTAACCATGGACTCTAAGCTTGAATTCAAGTCCCATGTAAACTCTTGTGTTAATAGAGCCAAGGGCGTCTTGGCTTTCATCAAACGTTGGGCTAAAGAATTCAGAGATCCTTATGTCACTAAAGCTCTCTTCACCTCCCTAGTCAGGCCGATCTTAGAATACGGGTCCATCGTATGGAACCCTAGATATCAAACGCACTCTGACAGACACAACAACAGACAGAAACAATTCTTATTATTCGCTATTAATAATAATTTGCCTTGGGATTCGACATTAAATCTCCCACCGTAGAAAAGCCGCTTGAAGCTCATAAATTTGCCAACGCTGCACAGCCGTAGAGAGATGCTCGGGGTTTTGTTCATGATTAAGATCTTGAACGGGATGGTCAATAGTCCCTTTCTACTGAACCAGATCACGTTTTGTATTCCTTCTAGGCCTTCTAGACATTACAAGCCCATTAATTTAACTATTTGTAGAACAAATTTTGAAATGCATGATGCTTTTCGTTGCCTATGCCAGGACTTCAATAAGCATTACGACTATTTTGACACCTACGACTCACATTTTACCATTAAGAAAGCCTTACTTGAGATTTTGAATAAATAACATGTAAACCCTTACATTGCACCTTATCGCTCAGCTGGTGAACTGTATTTCTGTTCATTTTAAGAGGTAAACGTTAACGTGAATCGCTTTTTTGTAACTAAATAAATTAATATCTTTAACCGGGAACGATAAATTACACAATATCTATGACTGCTTAGTACAACTGTAATCGGCTTCGTATATTTTCGCGACCGCGTAAGACAATACGAGCATGGATCGGAAACTCGGCCTTTCCGACCATGATCAACAGCTTGTCCACAGCGCGGAGCGGAAAGTAGAGCTTTCCGCCTGCCACACACTCAAACTAATGACTTTGGGAACATGGATCGGAAACTCGTTCTTTCCGACCATGTTCAACAGCTTGTTCATAGCGCGGAGCGGAAACCAGAGCTTTCCGCCTGCCACACATACAAAGTAATGTCTTCGGGAACATGGATCGGAAACCCGGCCTTACCGACCTTGAT
>NW_016158138.1:94568-160317 GCF_001687245.7 Rhagoletis zephyria
TTATTATTATTATTATTATTATTATTATTATTATTATTATTATTATTATTATTATAAATTACTATGTATCTAAATGTTCTATTCTCACTTGTCTGTAAGAAAACATTTTTCTGTAGACCAAATAAATAAATAAATAAATAATAAGCGTAGGAATCAGTTCTGTACAGTCACTGTCAAATGAAAAGAATTAACCTCTGGATGTGTAATAATGTATTATGAGATCTTCACCGTCCGTTGGATAAAAAAGTGGGATACCAAGTGCATGAAAGTGCATGGCCTTTGCATGTACAGAAACTTTAAGTTTTTGGAGTAGGGTTGCCACCTTTTTAAAATTACTATCTTCTATACATAGTATAAAGGAAAGGCGAGATATTTTAACCACGCTACTGAACGGATTTAGACAAGATTTTTTATGTATATAATAAACGAAGTACATGATGGTATATGATTTCTTTCTCCAAATACGTAAATTTACATGCATATGCATATATTCAGCGCGTGGCGAGCCTCGCACATCCGTGACCGATAAAAAATAATAAATAAAAGAACATGTGTTTCCCGACTTTGACCTTGCAACAGGGATGCAAAAAAAAACATCGATGCATCGGAAACATCGATGTATCGAATAAAACCGATGTTTTGGACCTTCCGATATGCATCGATATATCGATGTATTTTTTATCGATGCATCGACTGTCGTGTGAAAACTAAAATTATTTTGAACAAGCGGGCCCATGCGCAGACTGCGCAGACAGAAATATACAGTAAACTCATCCCTCTTTGTAGCCATAGATAAAAGCAGACTGTTCTAATAGTTCGCGGAAATAGTAAGCAGAATTATTCTTATATACCCCTTATTTTTATTATACACATATTACAAAGCGTGAATGAGATTTGTAGTACATCAGAACTTATACTTATTAGGTACATAAAAACATTTTACTAACTGACTTATATATGAGGGTCATGATTTGAGGGAAACATGGTGTTACTTACAATATACCTATCTTTGTATACAATATTTTGAGTGAAAATATATTCAGAATTAACTTTTTGATTAAATGTTTCTTTAACAGAACAATAATATCTGAGCTAAGGGGGCGGTGCGAGAGAGACAACTGTCAGTTTATCGAAACTTTAATTATTGAATTATGTGTGCGCCCACCACTGTCGTATACGGTGTATGCGATGCTGCAGTCACAATAGTGCTTCAGTACAAAATACCTTTAGTGTGGCTTAACAATGGTAAATTAAAAACAAAAATAAAGTTACAAATTTCTTGAATTCAGAGGTGTTATGACCATTAATATTACCTAATAACCATTCAGGGGACCTCTGACTTTTCAAATGACACCCCATTAGTGGAATTGCTTACATAGAAAGGTATAAAAAGGGAGACTAACAAAAAAAACACCTTAGAGAAATAATATATAAGATGCTTCCAAAATCTTCGCTCTAGTAACTTATCTAAATGTGAATTTTCCACTATTTATGCACTATTACAATATACATTCTATTAATATTATCCAAGATGTTATTACATTAATAAATTGCTACTTTATTAGTAGAAACGTTTATTGCCAAAAGATCATCTACATTACGATATTAATTAATATGATGTTGACACTCTAAACCCATTTGGAAATTTGGACAGATTTTAAATAGCAATTTCCAAAATTTTTTCACATAGCTTATCAACATAGTGAAATAAGAAAAAGTGTGCCAGCTAGTTTGATATGCGCTTATTTCAAAGCTAAATTTGAGTTTCGTCATTTTCGCATTTATCAATTCTGGCATTAACCCTTGGGTTTGTTGCATCCTCTGCCCGATTTCGGCTTAGATTCCGATGGAGTGAAAACATTAGTACTGCAACGTTTTGTGTGCTTTCGCACAAGAGGCAAGAATTTATTGACATGTTTTTTTTTAAATTTTTTACTCAAATCAAAAAACTTCATAACTTCTCATTCAAAAGGGTTAACATGAAAGTCAAATGAAGGAAAAAATTATGATAATAAATTGTCAAATAAGTGTACCGAAATAGAATGTGATTGATAGCTGGCGCACTTTATATCATTTCATTATGTTTATAAACATTTAACAATTATCGCCACTTCCGATTGTTTAATTTTCGTGTTGTATATTTTTATACCCGAGCGCACTTGTGCACAAGGGTATTATAACTTTGTTCACATAACGGTTGTTTGTAACAGGCAGGACTCAAAATTGATATTTACAATGAGTTTTAGACGAAAAATAAGAATATTAAAAAATTTTGGCAAATGGGCGTAGCCACGCCTACTTATGGTTACATGTGTATATCTTGGTAACCGCTGCACCAATTTCTTCCAAACTTGGCACAGTTGTTGGTCCTGCTACAACATACCAAATGGCCGAAAATTTTTAAAATCGGACAATAACCACGCCCACATCCCATATAACGGTAATTTAGAAAAATACGAAATCCTCGATAAATCAGTAAATATTAAAGCTAATTTATTCAAAATTGATGGTTGCAACAATTTTTTACCAAGAAATACGCTTATGATACAATTTTGGAAAATGGGCGTGGCACCGCCCACTTATGATCACATATATGTATCTCGCTAACCGTTCTAGCAATTTGAACCAAACTCGGTATGGTTATTGTGCTTGCCACATAAAAGCAAAGCGTTGAAAATTATTGAAATCGGACTAAAATTACGACCGCTTTTCATATAACGGTATATTTCAGAAATGCTTGAAACTGCAATATTTCGAAATTTAAGGACGCTAATTTACTTAAAATTTATACACCCCGGCTTATCGTGTAGCGGTAGCTTTCGGAAAGGTGGAAAACATATATTTAATAATTGCGCCGGGTATTTAATGTTCGGCTCCGCCCGAACTTAGACTTTCTTACTTGTTAATTGATATTTTCATTCGATGCATGTCAAATAACATAGGGATATATAGGTTTGGTTTAATATGCATACACTTTTTTTTTGTAAACCNTCAAATAAGTGTACCGAAATAGAATGTGATTGATAGCTGGCGCACTTTATATCATTTCATTATGTTTATAAACATTTAACAATTATCGCCACTTCCGATTGTTTAATTTTCGTGTTGTATATTTTTATACCCGAGCGCACTTGTGCACAAGGGTATTATAACTTTGTTCACATAACGGTTGTTTGTAACAGGCNTTATGATCACATATATGTATCTCGCTAACCGTTCGAGCAATTTGAACCAAGCTCGGTATGGTTATTGTGCTTGCCACATAAAAGCAAAGCGTTGAAAATTATTGAAATCGGACTTAAATTACGACCGCTTTTCATATAACGGTATATTTCAGAAATGCTTGAAACTGCAATATTTCGAAATTTAAGGACGCTAATTTACTTAAAATTTATACACCCCGGCTTATCGTGTAGCGGTAGCTTTCGGAAAGGTAGAAAACATATATTTAATAATTGCGTCGGGTATTTAATGTTCGGCTCCGCCCGAACTTAGACTTTCTTACTTGTTAATTGATATTTTCATTCGATGCATGTCAAATAACATAGGGATATATAGGTTTGGTTTAATATGCATACACTTTTTTTTTGTAAACCTGTTATCCTTTGGTGTTTTAAACACACTTTAGTAGTTTTTTTGTAGATCAAATTTGATGTTTTGAAACATTGTTTTCTAAAAATTACACAAATCAAATAGACATTTTTAAAAAGTAGTGTGTTGTTTATCACAGTGGTGTGCCAGAACGCTGAAAAGAATGTACTTGGCATAGAAAACGATGCTCTTTTTTATGAAATAAAAACAATTAATATCTGACGAGGGCGTAGCTAGAGTAATATTTCAAAATTAGCCGTTTTTCCGTCAAAAAATATGAACAAAGTCGAACTTTTTTGGGCAATCTAAACACTGTACTGTCATGTGCTTTTTTAACATTTTTTTAGAAGACTCTCCATGATTCTTACTTTTAGATCAGAGGTGGGCAGCTTCGACAGAATTTTTGTAGTGTGCGAGAAATTGATGTCACTGAGTGCGTGCGCACAAGTCGTGCGGTTGAATGAAGCTGTCGCTGCCTTCTAAAGCAGAGCGTGTATTTATAGGCGAATATGCCCACCGGGCAGGCGCCGCACTATAGGCAAAACACGACTTTTTTTCAAAATAGTAGATCTTCGCTTAGAAAAGAGATAATGGAATGAAAATGTTTGTATCGTGAAGATAAATGATCATAAATAAAAAGTACGTTGGAAGCATTTTGAAACCCATTTTGCATCTAACGTGAAAGGGTAAAAAAGCGTTTCATATATGATAGACTCTGCATTAAAGGGTTAAATGCTGCACTTTCGTAAAGATATCGACCAGTAAACCCATTTTTGTTATATACATTGTTTTGTGAAAGCTGATAGTTTACGGGTTATTAGAGTTTAAAGGATGCTTTTCTTTTTCCAATCTGGCCACTCAGGTACAGCATCCAATTTTCCAAAAATCGAGTCTTAAAATAAAATAAAGAGAAATCTTTCAGAAACAGTGCTAATGGTGTATTGGATATAGTGTTTTCTAATAGAATGGGAGCCAAAATCCAAAATTTCATAAAAAAGTGACATTTTGAACGGTATTTTGATGGTTAAGTTATTGTTGTTGTAACTTCTCTATCATTTTTCTACATTATATGAAAATTATTATCTTCACGATAAAGAAATTTTCATTCCATTATCTCTTTTCTAACCGAAGATCTACTATTTTGAAAAAAAACTCGTGTTTTGCCTATAGTGCGCCGCCCAGCCTGTTTTAGATACTGGTTAAGTCAGACTTTGCACGACCTTGCAACAATGCACTATGGGAAATTTGACCCTATTTTGGTGCCAAAATTCTAAAAGTTGAGATATCAATTTAAAACTTGGCCCAGTAGTAGGACTAGAAGTGGCCTTGCCGCGCAAAAAATAACCCGTAATCGTCACACCTCCAAAAAATAGCGTAATGGTCACACGGGGTCCAGTGGACCCCCACCCAATAAACTGATGCCTGGTATGTTCGATTTTAAATATCGACTCGAACCCTCCACTGACCTTAAGGTTAAAACTTTCTTTTTGTTATCTGACAGGTTTTTTCCAACTTTTGAATTATAACACCGTAAATTTTTTCATAAAACCCATGATTTTGTACCAAGTAGCTACCTAAGAGAAATTATAATTTCTTTAATATCGCACAAAATCGCAGTATAAGATTATGGGCAAATAAGAGATCAGGGACTATTCTACCGATTTCTGATGAGTTTTTTTAAACGTTTTTAAACATTTTTTTTAAAACACTAAATAAACTTTTTTTTTAATTGTACAATTTCACTTTAAAGTCACTTAAATGCGGACGTTTCTTTGGCACGACCTTTAAACTATAATACAAGTTTAAATTGGTAAATATTCTACTAACCGTCACTCTTTCTTCAACTTTTCCCTTTTGAAAAGCAGCAAATACATTACGAGATACACGCATTTGAAAGAGCCACAAATCAAGCTACACATTTTTCTTTTACAGAAAATTTCGAAGCTATCTGTTTAAGGGTTACCAAATCAACGGCAAGTCAATTTATCGCAAAACAGAATATCGTCGTTTAAAGTGCAAAACCGCGTATCAACAAAATGCAAAACCGCGTATCAGCAAAATGCAAAACCGCGTATGTGAAGTTGTAGAAATTCTTTTCTAGAGCATAAAAACACCAATATTTCAAAATGGTTCTCTTTTTTCTAAAGTAATCTCATTTCTGGCTAGTATATTTCAGGACGAATGGATAAGGATTGAGCCAAGAGCTTGTGTGAGCAAATCCAATTTTTGGCAGCCAATGCCAGTTACGCGGTTCTGCAGAATGGCGATACGCGGTTTTGTACTTTAACCGACGATATACAGTATTTGGCTCTGAAGTATTCTCTGTAAGATAAGACAAAAAGAAATTAATTTCAAGCAAGTCAAGAAATTGACTTTTGGCCACAAAATAGGCTAAAATTTCCCAAAGTGCAATGTCAAATTCAATATTATATCAAGCAGAGTCTGTACGAAAAAATGGCCATAGCATAGTTACCCAAGAGTTGCGCCTGTCGAAGCAGATGAAAGTTCCCGACAGTGACATTTCGCAGACATAATTCAAAAAATATATATAAAAAAAACAAAAAAAAAAACAAATATGTAGTTATAAGTTATATATTCATTAAAAAATGATTGAATATATTAAAAAATTTTACCTTCAAACTTGAAATAGTGATTTCTTTGCACTGCAAAGCTTTAAAATTAATTTAAACTGTAAATACATTTTTCGATTATATTGGTCTCAGAGCCCTTGAGAAGGTTAAAAACTATATTTCCAACATCTACATAAACTCCACTTTCTCTTTATCAGAATTGCTAGAAGTTAAGAAAGTACCTCGAAGTTGTTCACACGGGTTTTGTCAGGACTGTGCAAAACTCAATAATTTTGCATCACACGTTTGGGTACCAAGTATTCAAAAGATGAAGCTAATGTGACCATAAATCGGATTCTTTAGGATAGCTCTCAATCCCTGAGCCCCCTATCGGAAGATAAATCCTTCGAAAAACCTTTCCACAAAATAACAATCATTCAATGCGATTTTGAAATCTGGGAGAAAATTCTTCCCAATTGAATGATTCTTGCCATTTTCTGATTTACAGTATATTTTGCTTAGCTGCCCATCTTTCTTTGCACGAAAAACTTGTGCACTTAACCGAAAAAAGCACTTAAGCGAATTTTCTTTACTACTTCAATGAGGAAGGTATCCGAATCCCTATGAAACCAAATAATGGAGAAGCACTTACCACGTAGAAATTACTGCAAGCGAAAATTTTACCGAATGGTACACTGAGAAAAAGGATTAGTTTCGACAACTAAAGATATTTAGTTCCCGAATTTTGACAATATTTGGGAACTGTTACCAAGGATTGGGAACTATTACCATCGATTGGTAATTATAACTAAATATATTAAAGCTTCTAATATTCATCTAGGTTGTAACAAATCGTTAATTTAGTTGAAGGGTTTGGTTAATACTAATAAATATTTCTTTGAAGCATATTTCTACAAATTCCATTCAACTTAACGTATGGTTCATAAAAGGATGTTATTAAGCTCTGCTAATGCAGATAAGCTTTCTTTCAACACGTGGTTTAGTCATAGTTACCAAATCTTAGTTGAGGCAACCACGATTTGGTTTGAGAGTGGAACATATTCATGCTTGTGAGCCACCCCTAAAGAATGCTGAGCGCTCTCTGAGCACATACGAAGAGCGCCAGCTGAGCAATGCACACAGTCCCACTTATTGAATCGTTTGAATGCGCTAGTATGCCGACCATTGCATTGTGCGTGGAAATCATTGCTCCGCTACCGCTGTTCGTATATGGGTGAAACACGCATGTGGTCCCAGAGCGCTCAGTAAGCTATGGCATGTCGATCGCTGCGCCATGTGTGCTATGACATGCCCATACTTGTTTGTCTCAGTTTCGCTATCATCGCGAGTTGTTTCGGTGCGCGCATAGTTTAAAGTTTAATTAAAAATATAAAGTTTGATGCCATCGGGGTTTTTCAGTGGATATATAATTCATGTGAATTATAATTTGAAAGTGTCTATTTAGCTAAGGAAAAAGCAAAGCAGTATACTTCCAGCAGATATTGACCTGGGTTTTCGCACGACTGTTCCTGTTTCATCGTTGTTTTTTAAGAAATTCTTACACCATATACACATGTATTATTTACTTTAGTAACTAACTTATGTAAATATGTACGTATTTTTATGCTTAATATATGCAAATAAAAGAAGAAAGTAAACACAACAAACATCGAGTAAATTTTTATTTGTGTCAAACTGAAACTTTTTTCCTAATAATAAACGGTTAGCTGATTCAAGTCTACAGCAAGTTCACAAAATTAATTGAAAACTTGTATCAACCAAAGCATTGTTTATATTTGCTCAACAATGATTTTATTCAACTAACAATATTGTCCAATCAAGGTAGTCGTTTTGTAATTATTAACAAATATACATTTGTCCCAACTAGAAGTCTTAAGTAAATTGCAGACTTTCGTGAACTATATATTTATTTCGCCATATCCAACTATGCCACTTGATCACTATAACCAAATCTTGGTTATTATAACTAAACCTTTTTCTGGGTGTATCTAATTATCTATATAACTACATTAATTGATAGCCATTTTCGTTGTTTTGCGAGATGAGCAAAATAAATAAAAGCTTGTAAAATTAGATAATTGTAGGGCCAGTGCAGGTAAACGTAATACTTTCTTTGATAATTGATAATAGTTGCACAGTTTTTAAGGCAGGTATCGCCAATGTACAGGTATGTTGAATGCATATATCGGAGGAGTTTCCTTATAAATGTTAAAAATAATGCCACTAATGCGCATTTTAGGGTAGGTATCTTAAATGTCCACATAAGCATAAAGGCAGCAGAGCAAAATATACTGTATATATGTAGGTGTATCCATAACCTTATCATAAGTAGATAAGCGATATGGAAATTGGATTTTGTATGGGAGGTGCCACATCCGCCCTTCCAATACACATCACCAGGGAACGGATTTTTAGGACCTAAAAACCTATAAAAAAGGCAAAATAAAGTAACGAAATAGGCTGGAAAAGGCAAAATAAAATAGCGAAAAAGGCAGGAAAAGGCACTAGGTATTGTAAAAAAGGCAAAAAAGGCAAAATAAAACAGCGAAAAGGGCAGGAAAAGGCATAAAAAAGGTATTGCAAAAAAAGCAAAATAAGGCACTAAAAAAAGACAGAAAATACGAAGAACAATCAAAAAATNTCTTTGTTTATCTGTGTATCATATGTCCCACCTAACAGTTCAGATGAGTTATATAACTATCACATAGAGAATATCACACACATCTATGAAAGTAATGGAAATTGTAATCTTTGTATTCTTGGCGACTTCAATCTCCCTGGCATTAACTGGACATGCTTTCAAAACTCGGGGCGCCTTTCCCCAACCAACGTTACTCGTTCGCATGAAATAAACTTTATTGATAGTCTTTTTAGCCTTAATATTACGCAAATTAATTGCATATTCAATAAGTTATCTAAATTATTAGATCTAGTGTTTGTAGACGAAAATTTGATATCTAATCTCTCTGAATGTAAGACTCCGATCTGTTATTCTGATAAGCATCATAATCCCCTTATTGTTTCTTTAGAGTTTTTTGATAAGCTCCCCTTAATACAAAATAATAGGATTTCCTTCAATTTTCGGGATGCAAATTATGACGTCATAAACCTGGCTATAAATAACGTAAATTGGTGTGATATCTTTGATTCAAAAGATGTTAATGCCTCTTAGAAACCTTTCTTTGCATTTTGTCTGAAGTCTTCTCTGAGCAACTGGCAGCTTTACCCTCCAAGCCTCATAAATTACCCTGGTACTCTGTCACTCTAAAAAATCTGAAAAATAAGAGAAATAAATGCTACAAGCGCCATATGGCAAATATTCACAATACTTATCTCAAAGAGCAATACCTTAACTATGCGAAACAGTTTAATGTCCTTGATAAATTTCTTTATAACCAGTACATTAGGAGACTTCAGTCTGAACTTAAAGACAACCCAAAAGCTTTTTGGAATTTCGTACGCTCTAAGGGGGGTAGTTCTAATATTCCGACTTGCATGTACTTTAACGGTCAATCATCGAAATCTCTACCAGATACTGTGGAACTTTTTGCAAAATTTTTCAGCTCGAATTTCGCCTGTGAGAGTGATTCTATAAATCTACCACGAAATTACTGGCCGACCCAACGCCTAGATCTTGGCTCGTTGGTTGTCTCGACATCTGACATTACTCACGCCATGTCTACCCTAACTCCGACATTGAAATGTGATTCTGATGGCTTTTGTGCCCACTTCGTTAAACGATGTAGTCTGTCATTATGTATTCCTTTATGTCATATATTCAACCTATCTCTTTCGACTGGATTATTTATTAACAGATGGAAAATTGCGTCTATAACCCCAGTCTTTAAATCTGGAAATAGAAACGATATCACAAATTATAGGCCTATTTCGAAACTGTCTGTCTGCTCAAAGCTATTCGAAAAAGTGATACATTTTAAACTCTCTTTTCTTGCCAAAAGAATGATTGAGCCCCACCAACATGGTTTTGTAGCTGGTCGTTCAACGGTCACTAATTTAGCTTCTTTTTCAGAATTTTGTGTTTCTTCCTTCAAAGATGGCTCGCAGGTAGACACCATTTATACGGACTTTTCTAAAGCCTTCGATAAGGTACCACACCTATTATTGCTACACAAGTTGGAGTGCATTGGTGTTCACTCTAATTTCCTAGCTTGGCTAAAGTCTTACCTTACAAATAGGACTCTGTCTGTTCATATCGATGATTGTAAATCTAATCCCTTTGTTGTAACATCAGGTGTACCCCAGGGTAGCATTCTTGGCCCCCTATTGTTTGTCCTGTTTATAAACGATATTAGCTCCTGTTTCAAACACGCCAGTTTTTTATTGTATGCCGATGATTTAAAACTCTTTCGTAGAATAACCTCCTCATCTGATGTTCTCTTTCTTCAGGAAGATTTAGATCGTCTTTTAAATTGGTGTGAATATAATAAACTGTCTTTGAATGTAAAAAAGTGCTTTAAGATGACCTTATCTAAATATCAAAATACCGTTACTTCAAATTACTACCTCGTAAACCATCAGCTTACTTCTGTTAGTGAATTTGTTGATCTTGGTGTTGTGTTTGACTCGAATTTTTCATTTATAAATCATGTTTGTCATTTACTCCCAAAAGTTTATAGTAATTTAGCATTTATTCGTAGATATGCCAAGGATTTTAGAGACCCTTACACTCGGAAAGCATTATTTAATTCCTTAGTACGATCTAAACTTGAGTATGCCTCTATTATATGGAGCCCTATTTATAATTGTCACGCCTCTAGGATTGAGCGAGTTCAAAAGGTGTTTATTCGATTTGCCCTCGCTTCTCTTAACTTCTCAGATCCGATTCCCTCATATTACTCCCGGTGTAAACTAATAAATTTGCTATCATTGGAAAATAGAAGGCGTACCCAATTACTCTTATTCGTCTTCGATCTTATCTCTGGCTCCATTGACTGCCCATCTCTTCTTGAGCAGGTTACCTTTAATGTGCCTCTCAGAACTCTTCGCTCTCACATCCCCTTTTACGTTCCTGCAGTTAAGACTAACTACTTATCTTTTGCGCCTATTTTTCGAGGCCTTGTGGAATTTAACAATATCTCAAAGAGCTTAGATATCGACTTTTCGCTTCCAAGAAGTCTTTTTAAATCATCTCTTGAAACCTATTTTGGTAATTGTACATATACTAGTCACCGTTAATTCTTTTAAGCCTACTTCTAGTCTGTAAGATTGTAAATCATAGACTGAATAAAGATGAAATATGAAATAAGGGCGTTTTCCTCGCCCTTTACAATTTTATCCACACCCCCTATTGTCTCTAAGCCTACGTTAGCTGAGAAAACGGCTTTTAATTTTTCCAACACCAGTTTGGCAAGAGGTCCCTGCGCTTCTATAAGCCGCATGGGCAAGTGTATATTTTTTAATCTTAAAAAAAAAATTGTAAATGCTATAATCACTTTTTTAAAGGTAGAAAAGGCAAAAAAAGGCAACATCAAATGTGTATATATGGAATCAGAGAAAGCTGAATCGTGGACATTCTTAATCGAATATACTCTATCTCTTTAGCAGAAAAAAGGCAATTTCCATAAAATCCGTTCCCTGCACATCACTTTTCGCCATAAGTACGAAATTGATAACATATGTTCTGTGTCAAATTGCAGAACGTTAGCATAAGCGATTCCAGAGATAAGCGATATGAGAATTTGAGTTTGTATTGGAAGTGCCACGCCCCCTTTTCCAGCGCCTATCATTTTTCGTCGTAAGTAGCGTATTTACAATTTATGCATCCGTGCCAAGTTTCAATTCACCAGCCTGATTGGTTTTAGAGATACATCATATTTCACATTTTAGTCTGTATGTCAGATGCCACGCCCCCTGTATAATGGGGTTAACATTTCTTGTTTAGGGGCAGTTATATCCTTTCAAGAGAACGGTGCCCTCAAAAAAGTTGGCTAAAAATTTTTATTGTGGCGTATTTATATGTAGATACAAACCCTCCTCAAAGGTCCTCTGGTGTCATGTAATCGATCCTTGATCAAGTTAAATTTTTGTAAGGCCACTTTTTACAATAAATCTAAGCATCTGAAGCAATTAAATATTTTTTCCGGCTAACTTGTATGAGGCGGCCCACTGTGTGACGTCAGTAATTCAAAAATGATTTGAAAATTCAGTGAAATTTGCTTAGAGAAAAAGTATGGGTATCAAATTAAAGAGAAAATTCTGTAGAATTTAAACAGATTCAGATGGTGCATAAAGACGGGTAAGTATTGAAAATGTCCTTTTAAAATTTTATCCTTGAAATTTTGCAGTATTTATGTATGAAAAAATTGTATGTTAATATAAACTCGATAACATCCTCGAAATTTGTCCTTCTACCCTTATCAGCTTAAAAAATTACCTAATAAAAATTTAAATTTTTTCAATTCTACAGAAATTTCCAAATGAGGTACCCATATTTTTATTCTACATCGCATTGAATTTTTGAATAATTTTTGGAATTAATCATATATTTATAAATTCCTTTAAAATAAATCCTGACGTCAGAGAGAAAAACTAAAGAAGCAGTCTTACTATATTTGGTCCATGGTTTCGCGAATATATTGACTTTTTATGTGTAAAATTTACTATCGCACGATGTTATATGTAATAGTGAGCCAGCATTTATACAAAAATATTAAACATTAAATAAACAAAAGAAATATAGACAAAACTGGTCGAAATAAGGCGTTTCTTTTATTTCTACCACTAGAAGCTATGTATATGTACAGCGTGGCAACGGATAACTGTTACCCAGTTTTTTTTGAGAAATAAAAGGACATTTTATAGATTTTGCGAAAAAAGTATTTTATTGTTAATTTTCCACAGATTTTACTTTAGTTGTTCTAATTAGTTTTTAAATTTTAATCCTTATTTACATTTGCCAGCAGTGTAAACTTTGAGAGAAAAGTTCATTTGGCACGAAGGTCTCGTCAGTTATTTAATCCATATCTTCTGTAACCATAGGCTAATTTTCTTCATTTTTAGTCCCTTATACTCCCCCTTTTGTCCAACATCAGGCCTCATACTCAAAAATCGAATGGACTCGGAACTGGTGACTAGGACGGCCATTCATTCGACCAACCTTATACAGTTTTTAATTTTTTTTATTTATTTTTTTTTATACAAAGCCTTGGAAAAAATACACCTGAAAAAACATGCGTGCCAATTGAACTTTTCTCTCAAAGTTTAAACTGCTGGCAAATGTAAATAAGGATTAAAATTTGAAAACCAATTAATGCAACTAAAGTAAAATCTGTGGAAAATTAACAATAAAATACTTTTTCGCAAAATCTATAAAGGACCCTTTTATTTCTCAAAAAAAAACGGGATAACAGTTATTCGTCGCCACGCTCTATATGAAATTCTTGCAATCANCGGGATAACAGTTATTTGTCGCCACGCTCTATATGAAATTCTTGCAATCACAAAATACATTTCAACGTTTAAAGTACAAAACCGCCACCATTCTTCAAAACCGCGTAACTGACATTTGCTGCCAAAAATTGGATTTACTCACAAAAGCTCTTGGCCCAATCCTTATCCATTCGCCCTGAAATATACTAGCCATATGAGCGTTTTTACTATCTTGAAAATAATGTATGCAACCTCACATACGCGGTTTTGCATTTATTTGATACGCGCTTTTGTACTTTAAGCGACGATTTCTTGACTTACATTTTTTTGCATCGAGCTTTTTCGACATACCTCAAGTTACTTTATCAGATATGTAACGTGATCCCGAAAATCTAGGAATCGTAAAAAGAGAAAAAAATAAAATCCTTAGTGGGTACTAGGAATGTTAATCCCGGGATCCCGGCCTTTTTTAGGTCCGGAAAATCCCGGGATTCTTGGAAAATAATCGCGGGATTGTCGGGATTTGTCATTTGCACGGATGGCAATAATAGAAACAACACCGTGCGAGGGTAAATTTTATACACAAAAATCAATATATTCGTGAAACCATGCGCCAAATATTGTAAAATGGGGTTTTCAGTTTTTCACCCTGACGCACAGTGTAAGATTTTACCCATCTAGCTGCTTTTAATTCTGTAATTCGAAAACTATTGAAGATAGATTAATGAAATTTTTCACAAGGTATGTTATAAGATATGCGAAGCTTTTTACAAAAAATTGGTCATTTAGAGTTACTGCCACGCCACCCTATTATATAACTGCAATTTTTAAAAAGGCAAAAACTGAAATATTTAACTAACTACAAAGGCTAAAATGCCCAAAATTGATATTTAGAATTTCCCTATAACAATTATAAACTGACAAAAATGGACTTAAAAATATTTTTTTTTTAAATTATGTGCGTGGTAAATATCGATAAAAAATCAAGTTGGGTCAAAGAAATTCCTTTATAAGTTCAATATTTCTTGCTCTATTTACAAAAGTGGGATACTATTGGAAAGGTTATGAATTAGGCTTTCTCTATTCAAAGCGGAAATACAAGAATTTGTCTCGGCCGAGATGAAATTCAAATAAATTACTCGAAGAAAATGAAATTCCTAGTAAGCCTGAAAAATTAAAATTTCATTAAAACCTGCACTTTCCAACAGCTAAAATTGTGTTGTTTAAAGTCAAAGAGGAGTGGTAAATAAACTGAGATACAAACTTTATCGAATAATGGCGGATAACGAGCTTGCGGGTATAATATAATGAAATTAATAAGTTGCTAAAAATAAATCTAAATTAACATCGTTTTACTTTAACATGAAATACTCAGTCCTAGTTTACTAAAATCCCAAAAATGTATATTCATTAAAAAGAACATACCTAAAAAAATAAGACCAAAATGGTATTTTAGCAATTGTTGCATAAATCACATAACGCCAACAAATTAAACATTGGGATTCGGTTTCAAGTATACAATTGTAGATAATACTGCGCTCGGTAATCTTCCAAATCGATTCCCGTCCCGCCCTACACTTTGGTTTGTATTTTGTAATTGTTATTGTTTCGTCTTTAGCAGGCATTTCTAAAAAATCGTTGACGTTGTTTTGAAATTTGGCGACATAAAATAATGTAATTAATATATTCTAGAATGTGGAAATAATACACTGTGTGACGTAAGTAAATCCAAAATGATTTAAAAAATTCAGGAGATGTGCTTAGAGAATAAGTATGGGTAGAATTTAATCAGATTAAATTCTTTGTGCATATGGGCTGGTAAGTATTGAAAATGTCCTTTTAAAATTTTTTTCCTTGAAATTTCGCAATATTTGTTTTTGGAAAAAATATATGTTAAGGACTTATATAAACTCGATAACATCCTCGAATTTCGTCGTTCTAACTTTATCCGCTTAAAAAATTACCTTTTCGCCCTTGTGAATCCAAAAAATTTAAATTTTTTAAATTCTAAAGAAGATATTTACTTTCTATTTTTGGAATTAATCATTTCTTTGAAATTACAAAGTCCTTTAAAATAGATCCTGACGTCAGAGACAAAAAATAAAAACGCCACTTTAAATAAAAAAGGAGGTTTCAAACCCATTTATTTATTATTTATTTTATGGTAGGATGAGTCAGCTGGGGTCGTTGGATCGAATCCCACTGAAAGAAGTCTAATGAGGAAATGTGGTAATTTCCGAAATAGCTATCACATCTACCATTTTTATACCCGAGAGCACTTGGTATATTAATTTTGTTCACATAACGGTTGTTTGTAACAGCCAAAACGAATCGAGATAGATATAAACAAATGTATACATAAATGCTCAGAATGAATAGAGAAATCGATTGAGCCAAGTCTGTCTGTCCGTCCGTCTGTCCGTCTGTCGATAACTCGAGCAAAAATGGAGATATCTCGACGAAATTTGGTATGTGGGTTTCCGTTAATCCAAGGTAGGTTGGTATTGAAAATGGGCGAAATCGGACTTTAACCACGCCCACTTCCCATATAACGGTAATTTCCGGAAATACGAAAACTGCGATATTTTAGGAACTACTGAAGATAATTCACTCAAAATTGATATTTACAATAATTTTNCGGTTAAAAATGTTTGAGTTCTGTTAATCTTATGTAAATAAAGTGCAGTTCATGAATTTTAAACCGTTTATTTATTTATTACATACTGTACATAAAACTTGCATAAATGTATTTCAAAGAGCGTATTATCTGAAGCGAATTTTCAGTATATTCCGGTGATATATCTTCAGAAATATAAAACCCCCCCTAAAATATATTCCTTGGTGCGCCCCTGCACCCCGGCTTACCATCTAGCGGTTGCTTTCGGAAAGGTGAAAAACATATACTTAATATTTGCGCCGGGTATTTAATGTTCGGCACCGCCCGAACTTAGACTTTCTTGTTTCAAATTGTTCTTGCTTTTCCACAATAGTTTTTCATTAAAAACGGCCTCAAGCTCAATAACATTTTTTGAATATAATTGTTATAAGGCCATAAGTAACAACAACAAAGTAGGAGAACTTCTCAAAAAATATAGAAGCAATTTTATCTATTTAAGTTGTTGAAAAGTAATGAATATCTAAAACTCGGGACTAACCCGGGATCCCGGGATTGTGATAACGACATCCCGAAAACCCCGGGTTCGTAAAAAGCCAAAAAATTAGCATCCCTTGTAGGTACTCACCACTCGGCTGGTTGCACCTTCTTCGTTTACTAAGTTATTTGCGTAGATATTTTACGTCAAAATGGTAAGATAAATATAACTCCACTAAGGGCCGTTTTTACAGTGACGAGTTAACTCTCATCCGGCACTTAACTACAGGTTTTCAGTACAAAAATGTAAAATGAAATTTTATATTAAACGATGCTAAACCTAAATAATTTACCTTTTTGTAAATATTTTTTCTGCGATTAAAAAAGCACAAAAACACTTGCAAATTCCATACTTTTCATGGGTGCTGTAATGCAGGGACTCCCACATGCTAGCCTCACTAAATACCTTTCATTTTATGGAACCCCTTATCAAATTACTAAAAATCAAAGGTACTGCAATTTAAATACAGTATTTATTTTACCTTTTTGTAAATATTTTTTCTGCGATTAAAAAAGCACAAAAACACTTGCAAATTCCATACTTTTCATGGGTGCTGTAATGCAGGGACTCCCACATGCTAGCCTCACTAAATACCTTTCATTTTATGGAACCCCTTATCAAATTACTAAAAATCAAAGGTACTGCAATTTAAATACAGTATATTTTGCTTAGATGCCTTTGCACGAAAAGCTTGTGCACTTAATCGAAAAAAGCACTTAAGCGAATTTACTACTTACTACAATGAGGGAGGTATCCGAATCCCTATGAAACCAAATAATGGAGGAGCACTTACCACGTAGAAATTACTGCAAGCGAAATTTTTACCGAATGGTATTTAATTATCTATATAACAACATAATTCATATTCGTTGTTCGCGAGATGAGCAAAATAAATAAAAGCTTGTAAAATTAGGTAATTGTAGGGCCAGTGCAGGTAAACGTAATACTTTCTTTGATAATTGATAATAGTTGCACAATTTTTAAGGTAGGTATCGCTGCAGGTATGTTGAATGCATCTAACAGCGCAGTTTCCTTATAAATGTTAAAAATAATGCTGCTGATGCGAATTTTAAAACTTTTAGTAGAATTAGTATACATACTGGTCAAAGCAACATCCCAAAATAATAAAGAAAAAGGTTTTTTTCTTAACAGCTGTCGTCCCTCGGCAGGCAATGGCAAACCTCCGAGTGTATTTCTGCCATAAAAAACAGCTTCTTATAAAAATACAATTGCCGTTCGGAGTCGGCGTAAAACTGTAGGTACCTCTGCTTTGTGTGGCAACATCAAGGCGCACACCACAAGTCGAAGGAGAAGCTCGGCCAAACACTAACATATGTGTAAGCGCCAATCTATTATTATTGTTAGTATACATACTATAAAGTTTAATGTGAAGAACGAAATTGTTGCCCTGTTATTAATTATTGCTTTATAGTTCTGAATATGAATGCTTCGAAAATGGATTTTGTACCCAATCGATATTAATACTACCATCCGAAAATTAATCTGACAAAGATTTCAGGAAATTTACTATTTCATTTGGTAATTCATTGCATTTCTTGTAGAAAGTTGTATAAAAGTAAGAAAAATTCAATGTTTTCTTTGCCACGCAGGTAATCGAGAAAATTAATTTTCTTTTAAAGTATGGTAATTTGTCTCGCTAAAAACACAGTTGTTTATTTTCCCTCCAAAAATTTAGTAATTTCACTTATCTTTCCAAAAATGTGGGAAAAATACGCTAAGCTATAAGCCCGATATTTGAATAATAATAACATTTGGCACTTACACTTTACTAAGTGTTTGGCCGAGCTTCTCCTCCAATTTGTGGTGTACGTCTTGAGGTTGTTAGAAAAATGAAGCAACCTACAGTTTTACGCCGCCTTCGAACGGTAAATGGATTTTATGAGAAGCTTTTTCACGGCAGAAATACTTTCGGAGGTTTGCCATTGCCTGCCGAGGGGCGATCGCTGTTTTCTACATTTTTTGCGATGTTGCTTTGACCAGGACTCGAACCCAGGTCGTTCGGAGTGTTGAAAGACACTTCTACAGTGGCCAACAATACATACAAGTTAGAAAAAACAAGCTGTTAAGCGCAATGCTCAACGCTCTTATGTAAAATAAACGTTTATAGCAACTACGGGTACAGATTAGAGGTTTACGCCGATAGATATTGCGGCGGCGGCGTCGTGATTCTTAGAAATAATCGACGGCGGCGGCTACGCCGGCATCTCAAATTGCGCCGGCGCATCTGGCCATTAGCCACATACCAAAGAACGTAGGAAACCAATTATTGCTAAATTGTATCGCGAAATATTATTTAAAAGGCGCCTTATAAATATTTGGATTCGGTGCATATGTTTGTTTATAGAAATACTTTAATATAAAAACTAATGGATTAACCAATTAGCTTATTAAAAAGTTTAATCGAATAACCCCACGGCCGTAATTGCATTTCCAAAAAGCGTTGTAAATAGTCACTACGACAATCACTTCACTTTTCCTCCCAAATCACTCCGAATCACTTCACTCAAAATCATTTCATACAATCTTTACTCCGCAATATTTTTTATTGGTGTGAAATATGTTTTTACTTTCTTTAACGAAAGAAACAAGACACCTATTTTTTATTTCGTCATGATATTCGAAAATATCGTAGAAAATCTCAGAAATTTCAAAATCCCAAAGAAATGTCTTTTTTAACTTTTTTGCAGTTAATAAACTATATTTCGGAGAAAATCACTTAAGCAATCAAAATGTGCGTAATTACCTCGGCTTTCCATCACAGTGTGAGATAGATTTAAATAAATATTTTTTTTATACTTTTTTTTTTTAAATTAACTATGCACTGTTTAATTTTTTTATTGCAATCTAAATAATGTTCAGACTTTATGGAGTACACTGTAAAAATTTAAGAATGGAAAAACCAAAACTGTAGTATTTACGAGCTTTTTCAGGCCTGCGTACATAAAGAAGCACTGGCAACGCATGCGCTGAAACTTTATGTACGCACACATGAAAAAACTCGTAACTACAGTTATGGTTTCTCCATTCTAAAATTTTTACAGTGTACTCCATAGAGTTTGACAGCTACTTAGATTGAAAAAAAAATGAAAATAGTGTAAAAAATTATTAAAAAAAATATCTCACATTCTAATACAAAGCAGAGGTAATTACGTACATTTTGCTTACTTACTGATTTTCTCCGACAAACAGTCTATTAACTGCAAAAAATTTAAAAAAGATACTTCTTTGTGAGTTCAAAATTTCGGAATTTTTTTCGACAAAGAATGTAAAAAAAATATTTCACCTCCAAAAAAATATTGAGGTGTAAATATTGTATGGAATGGCCCATAAATAGAGTGACAACACAGTACACCATTTTGCATTTTCTCTTTTCAGTTCGCGAACATTATTTCCTGTTTTAGTAACAAGATAAACAACTTATCGTTGTAAAAGGTTTGCGCTTTTTGAACAGTGCGTTTTTGACCATGTGATTGCAAAAAAAACTATACCCCATAAAAGTTTTCTGTTAATAACTTTAAAATGCTTAACAATATTAACCTTCCGCCATTGGAATATAATGTACCCCTTCCGACAATTTTAAACGCAATTTTACGATATATTCCAGTGTTTGTACAGTGGTCGAAAAAATTACAGCCGCACCACATATTGACAAGTTTTAACTTATTATTTTTTTAATGTTATTAAATTTCAGTAATTTTTTATAAAAATATAGTTCATTCCTTAACAAAATCCGTCTAACTCCAAGTTTCAAACTTTGTGTAATATTAAAAAACTATATATATTCAACAAAAAATTCGAGCTCTTTAATTAGATTTCTTTGAAAGATTTTGAGTATGCAGTTTTACAGCCCATTGGATTTAAGTAGAATATAATGCAAGTTTCAAATGGCTTAAAATTACTTACTTAATTACTTATTAAATTTTTTATTTTACTGAATTTGTTACGGTTTTCTTCCATATAAAAATAAATTGTGTTTATTTGTGAGACGAAAAATTCTAAGAAACCTACTTTAATTTTTAGCCATTTGAAACTAGAATGCAATGAGCTACAAAACTGTATACTCAAAATCTTTCCAAGAAATCTAATTTAAAAGCTCAAAATTTTTGCGAAAGTTTGTTAAATTTATCTAATATTGCACAAAGTTTGAGACTTGGATTAACACTAAATAATAAAAAAAAAGTATGTGCTCCTGGGCCACACTGTCGAAGTGAAACTTACGTTACTTATCTATCTATACATACACACATCTGCTTTTGCTTAAGGTTATATTTTTCGCTTTTTTTCTATTAATGTAGATCCCTACCTCTACCAGTGTTCGTTTTAATAACATTCATGTTATTCTGTTTTCCATTATCTTCATTTTTATCTTTATACTCTATCGATAACAAAATCGATTATAACGTCCATCAAAATACCGATAACAAAATCGATGATGAAATTTCAATAGCAACATCGATAATACCATTGGTAGCTAAATCGATTAGAAAATCGATAAAAATATCGATAACAAAATCGATGACAAAATCGATTTATATCGATAACAAAATCGATAAATATCGACAAATATCGATAACTAATTCGATGAAAATCGATAACAAAATCGATAAATATCGATAACAAAATCGATATATATCGATAACAAAATCTATAAATATCGATAATAAAATCGATAAATATCGATAATAAAAATCGATAAATATCGATAAGAATCGACAACAAAATCTATAATTATCGGAAACAAAATCGATGAATATCGATAACAAAATCAGTGTTCGAAAATAAACTATATTGTACGTTACTATTTCGTTTCGTTTATTACTTCAACAGTTCGGTACAATACGAAAACAAAACGGCTGAGTTCACCTTGCGATAGTGCACTACAGTAGTTTAGTAGTTACAGACGAAACAACAAACGAAATAAATCGTGCAGAGAAAAATATATGTATGTATGTAGTATATGTTTTTTGATCGAAATGGATATGAAAATTGACAGACAAAAATATTTTTCACGTAATTGAAACGTTTGCATGCATATAAAACGTACCCTATGGTAGAATTGTCACAAACGAAAAGCAAACGTTTCTCGTTGGGGAAAATGACAGTGAATCTTACAATTTGTTTCCGACTATGTACAAAACTGTACAAAACCACAAATGATTTGATGATCGATGAGCAAATGGGAATTGTTGTGTACAGTTTATTTTCGTACCCTGAACAAAATCAGTTAATATCGATAAATATCGATAACAAAATCGATAAATATCGATAACAAATTCGATAAATATCGGTAACAAAATCAATAATTATCTATAACCAAATCTATAAATATCGATAACAAAATCGATAAATATCGATAATAAAATCGNAGTTAATATCGATAAATATCGATAACAAAATCGATAAATATCGATAACAAATTCGATAAATATCGGTAACAAAATCAATAATTATCTATAACCAAATCTATAAATATCGATAACAAAATCGATAAATATCGATAACAAATTCGATAAATATCGGTAACAAAATCAATAATTATCTATAACCAAATCTATAAATATCGATAACAAAATCGATAAATATCGATAATAAAATCGATAAATATCGATAACAAAATCGGATAAATATCGATAACAAAATTGATAAATATCGCTAACAAAGCCGATAAATATCGATAAAAAAATCGATAATTATCGATAACAAACTCGATGAATATCGGTAAAAAAAATCGGTTAATATCGATAACAAAATCGATAAATATCGGTAACAAAATCGATAAATATCAATAACAAAACCGATAAAAATATCGATTATTTTATAGATAGGTCCCGAAAATCTCTAAAATCCCAAAATAGTACCCAGATTGAGTCTCTGTGTCACTGTCTATATCGTTTTCTCTATAATTACATTTATTTTAAACTTTCTTCCTCTATCCTCATCTTTACTTTTATCGGTATCCTCAGCCTCATGTTTTTCTTTATATTTATCCTTGTTTTTACTTTTATGTTTATCATTTTCTTCATCTTTATATTTTCCTTCACCTTCGCCTTTATATAAGTAAAGTGTTGAAATTTACCGTGGACTTTAATTTTGCCTTTATCTTTACGCATCTTTTTTTTTGTTTTTATTTTTACCTTTGTCTTTATCCTTTTCTTCATTATATACGTAGTCACCTTTACTTTCATTCTTGCATTGGTCTTTTTCTAAGTGTTATTCTTTAACCTTTTGTTAGCAAATTTTTGTTAAATTAATACCATATGCATACACACAATAAGCACTTGTTTCAGCCCCAAACATTTCCGTTGCACCATTTCCGTGGCATCATTACCGTTGCATGATTTCCGTTGCATAACACAAGAAGTACTTGTTCAGCCCCAACCATTTCCGTTGCACCATTTCCGTTGCAACATTTCCGTGTGCAATTTCCGCTGAATTTGCCAATTTACTCCCAACAAACCAACCGCCGCTAAAGAAGTTTCACTTCAAAAAAACAAACATATTGTTAAAACTTGTGCTACAGCTATAATTTTTTTGACCACTGTATGTCATGAATATTTTGTACATTAATCCTCAGGCGCCAAACGCCGAACGCCGCCGCCGCGCCGATGTTTTCATGACTCGCCGGCGGCGTGTGAAAAATTACAAAAAACGGCGGCGGCGTGGCTCGGCAGCGTATACCTCTAGTACATATACACGAAAATAGATAATTGCGACTCGGTCATGCTGTTTATAGAACTTTTCTTTGCGTGTGCAAATCAAAAAGACTGCCGACCGCCGTACTTATTCATACCGAATTTTAACAGCCACAAATTTATAATTTCACGGAACCACCAGGGTTCTACGGAACCCTTGGGCTCCGCGGAACATACTTTAGGAAGCTCTGCTCTAATGTACACATATACTTACATATTTTCTCGTTTTTTATTGTTTCAGGTTAGTGATAAATTCCTCGACGCATACCGTGTTGGGATAATTTATTGGCCTTGTGTGCAGACCATCAATTTCACGTTTGTGCCGCCTCGAAACCAAGTCGTCTTCACTTCGTTTTTTAGCATGTGCTGGACAACTTTTTTGACTTATGTAAAGTATTTGCAAGCACAGCCAGTCGAATTTGAACATCCAGTTGTCGATTTACATTTTCATTTCACCCATTAGTCCAATGGATGCTGCTGAGCGACAGAAAATAATATTGCATACATATCTGTGGACATTTGACAAAACAACTTTACTTGAGTGGGGTCATTTCCCCTTACAAGCAGTAATGCATTGAGTTCTCGAATGGTATTTTTATTTTGAATCATTAAATTTAAATAAAAATTGGAAATTATAGTTCCTTATAATTTCTCTGAATTCCAACCTACACAGACCACACAAAACTCCACAGATATGTATATACATATACATCAAGTATAGTTTTTAATTAGGAATACAATAAAGTTGAATTACAGATTATTTCTTAATAAACAAATAAGAGTATTTTCATCAGAAAATAAAAACCAATAATATATTACATGGAAGGATCCAGGTAGGAGAAAAAATTTGCTTGAGTTTTATAGAAATACTAGTATATTTATTGCAGGCATCAGAAAACTTCATTTGATCTAATATGGAAACAAGTAATTACAAAATACAATTCAATTATGCACGAGTATTGTTTATGTGGTTAATTATGCTATAACTAAGACCAAGGCCTAATTTGGGGGGGCCCCTTTTCGCCAAGTTTTAACATATTATATTTGTTGTTATTGAACTTTTGCTATATTTTTAAATAAAAATATAGTTCGTTCTTTAACAAAACCCGTGGAAATTCATGTTTCCAAATTTGAGCAGTCCACTTGCAAAGGCGCTATGTACATTTTTTTAGATTTTTAGTTTTTGGTGAATAACGTACCAGTATTTAAAGTAGTTTCATGTCCACTAACAATACAGTGCAAAATCTTTCTATTTTCTGAAAAAATAGCATCAAATGTTAACTACTATTGCAAAAGTCGCTATAATACTTATTTATACAATTTCAAAAGTCTCCATCTTTTGATGAACTTAGAAAACTGCAAGAAAACGTGGTAGTTTCGGTGCCTAGTGGAAGGTGACGTAAAAAAGAAGCAGACCAATCTTCATGGAAGAGGGGACGCGAAAAGCAAAAAAAAAGATAGCTATGTAAAAGTTACTGTTCCAAAACTCGCTATATTCAATTTTTATATATAAAATTTGCAAAAACTACCACACTACGGTTTTGTTTTTTTTTTTTTAATGTTATTAGGCTCTTGCTTTTTTTTATTCATGGCTCACTATTATAAAATCACATAACGCTGTTTGCAAGTGGACTACTCATTTGTGCAATATTAAAAAAAAATTCAACAAACTTTCGTACAAATTTCGAACTTTTAAAAATTCTAAAAAATCAATCGACATTTTTAGCCATTTGAAGCGTGTACTTTATTCTACTAGAATTTAATGGGCCACAAAACTGCATAGTCAGAATTTAAATAAAAAACTCGAAATTTTAACGAAAGTTTGTATAATTTTTTTTAATTGCATAAATTTTTAAGGCAGTGCCACTCTATATGTACATTTGTACAGATTTGTAAATTTTTATATTGGGCTATTGGTAAAAAAAGTGGGACATTTTTTTCTGCATTCAAAAGATTGGTACAATACAGCGATGTTCTATTGAAAAATTTCCATAAATTAATTTTGGTGATTGGGATATTGAAAAATATTTTGGGTGTTCAAACAATTGGGATACGATTTACACCAAATTTTAGCAAATACCCAACTGTGTGACACTGCCTTTAAACTTGTATTTAAACGAACTATAAGAAACTAACCGAAATTAATTAACAACAAACATAATACTTTAAAACTTGTCAAAATTTGGTGCGGATATAATTTTTTCGAATACTGTACATAAGTTGGCTATGATTACTCGGCCGTACTATCATAGTAGCACTTTGTCACTCATATTTGACTTACAAACAAACTACGGGCAGGAATTTCAAGATTTCAACCCTGTTTATATGAAAAATTTTATTTTTATCAGTATTTTTCTTTTAATCAAAATATGCTGAAATAAAAGTAAAACTAAAAAAAACTTTGCCAGAAAAAATGTTCTTTGAGCTTTTATTTACCTTTCAGCAAAAGCTGGATCAAGTTTTCGTTATAATTTGATAAAAAAAAAACTAAAGTAAAGTCGCCCTTGCTCATATGATTATCATGTCCTAAGAAATAGTTTTTCGCATTTTCTGACAAACGTATTATTTAGAGTTGTGACTCTTTTGAAGACGGTGTGCGATATGTACATATGCCCTTGAACAACAATCCACAAATATAGTTTTTCACCAGTATTTCGACAGGTATACAGCATAACTGCTCCTAGTAGCAACCAATTTTTGGGGTGTTAGAAAGTCCTTAGTTGTTTTTTGTTTCTGCGACACGAACGATTATACTTACTATCTATCCTCTTTATTTATTTTTCTCTGTAAAGACAAAATACATGCATAAATACATCCATACGTACATATATATGTAAATATGCATGTTATGTATGTACATATTTACGTATACAACTTTAAAAAATATTGTACTAAATAATCTATGCTTATGTTTATAAATGAATTTTTTTTGCGTTCTCTGGTTGCACCACGCTCGCTGCGAGTCCGCGCGACATGTGGCATGAAAGCAAAAGCACCAGTGGCAGGAGCGAAAAAAATTAATAGCTAGCGACTCCGTGCAAGTTTCCGTGTTTTTTTCTTTTAAATAATGTATTACACCGTGCGACAAAGTCCAAAAATTTTTAAAACATACGAAAAAGTCAATATATTCATTAAACTAGGAGCCAAAAATAGTATAACTGCGTTTTTAAAGTTTCTCTCTGACGTCAGAATTTTTTTAAAGGACTTTGAAATTTCTAGGACCTGATTGAATAAGAAAAATTTGTTAAAGATTTTGTACATTGTAGAGTAACAATATTAAAAGGAAAAATTNTTTGTCACTCATATTTGACTTACAAACAAACTACGGGCAGGAATTTCAAGATTTCAACCCTGTTTATATGAAAAATTTTATTTTTATCAGTATTTTTCTTTTAATCAAAATATGCTGAAATAAAAGTAAAACTAAAAAAAACTTTGCCAGAAAAAATGTTCTTTGAGCTTTTATTTACCTTTCAGCAAAAGCTGGATCAAGTTTTCGTTATAATTTGATAAAAAAAAAACTAAAGTAAAGTCGCCCTTGCTCATATGATTATCATGTCCTAAGAAATAGTTTTTCGCATTTTCTGACAAACGTATTATTTAGAGTTGTGACTCTTTTGAAGACGGTGTGCGATATGTACATATGCCCTTGAACAACAATCCACAAATATAGTTTTTCACCAGTATTTCGACAGGTATACAGCATAACTGCTCCTAGTAGCAACCAATTTTTGGGGTGTTAGAAAGTCCTTAGTTGTTTTTTGTTTCTGCGACACGAACGATTATACTTACTATCTATCCTCTTTATTTATTTTTCTCTGTAAAGACAAAATACATGCATAAATACATCCATACGTACATATATATGTAAATATGCATGTTATGTATGTACATATTTACGTATACAACTTTAAAAAATATTGTACTAAATAATCTATGCTTATGTTTATAAATGAATTTTTTTTGCGTTCTCTGGTTGCACCACGCTCGCTGCGAGTCCGCGCGACATGTGGCATGAAAGCAAAAGCACCAGTGGCAGGAGCGAAAAAAATTAATAGCTAGCGACTCCGTGCAAGTTTCCGTGTTTTTTTCTTTTAAATAATGTATTACACCGTGCGACAAAGTCCAAAAATTTTTAAAACATACGAAAAAGTCAATATATTCATTAAACTAGGAGCCAAAAATAGTATAACTGCGTTTTTAAAGTTTCTCTCTGACGTCAGAATTTTTTTAAAGGACTTTGAAATTTCTAGGACCTGATTGAATAAGAAAAATTTGTTAAAGATTTTGTACATTGTAGAGTAACAATATTAAAAGGAAAAATTCTATAAAATTGAAAAAATATATTTTTTTTATAATTTTTTAATTTTTTCTTTTTAATTTAATGTTTGGAGAACCAGGACGAATAAGTGTTGAAAATGTCCTTTTAAAATTTTATCCTTGAATATCATTGGAAATTTCCAATATTTATTTTTGAAAAAAATATATGTCAAGGACTAATATGTAAACTACTACATCCTCGAATTTCGTCCTAACTTTATTAGTTTCATTTAAAAAAAATTTACACTTCTCTTTATAAGACACTAGGTTTTTCCCGCGGGTTTCCCCCCACGTCTTTATACAAATATGAAAAATACTTCGTGTAACGTTGTTAAATTTCATTTCTTCTATAATTATAATATAGTCGTGATAGCATAATATGGTAGAATAGTTGTATAACTGGGGTGCTATGGAATGAAAAGCAATAATAAGTTTTTGGCACATCAGGTGTTTTTATTTATATTAAAATATCTCCAATAAATTATATATTAGTAGAAATACCAACATTGTAATAACTAAATTTTAACTATCTAATTTCTTACGAAGAATAACTAGCATGTTTTAGTACTTCAAAGCATCTGTTAACATAGAAGCATTTTCCAATGCAATTAGCGTACATTTTATTATCGATAAAGAGTTAGGTTTTATTTTAAGGCGTTCTGGTTTATTGTCATTGCAACAGCTAAGCGATTTGGAAACTGTAGTTTTTTTAAATTGGAAAGGCATATCAGAAGGAATTTAAGGGGTCACGTGACTTGTGGTTCCGAAGTTATGGCTGATGAAAACGTCCACGCCCATGTTAGGTGCTACTTCGCCTTTTACATACTCATTTATATATACCTTACTATAAGCACCTATCACAGATATGTTTACATACCAAATTTCAAGTTCATGTGACTTATGCGTCCGAAGTTATGGCTGATTAAAACTTCCATGATTATGAGATGAGTCACGCCCCCTTCTACAAACTCATTTATTTATATCTTACTATAAGAACCTACAATAGATATGTCTACATAATAAATTTCAAGTACATGTGACTTATGGTTCCGAAGTTATGGCTGATTAAAACTTCCATGATTATGAGATGAGTCACGCCCCCTTCTACAAACTCATTTATTTATATCTTACTATAAGAACCTACAATAGATATGTCTACATAATAAATTTCAAGTACATGTGACTTATGGTTCCGAAGTTATGGCTGATTAAAACTTCAAAGCCTACTGGATGTGGCACGCCCCCTTTTATAAACACATTTATGTAAAACCTTACCATAAGCACCCACCATAGATATGACTTCATATCAAATTTAAAATTCATGCGAAGTATGGTTCCGAAGTTATAGCTGAAACAAAATTCCACGCCTATGGGATATGCCACGCCCCTTTTTAGAAACTAATTTATATATACCTTACCATAAGCAACTACCATAGATACATATGACTTCATAGCAAATTTCAAATTCATGTGACTTAAGGTTCCGAAGTTATAGCTGAAACAAAATTCCACGCCTATGGGATATGCCACGCCCCTTTTTAGAAACTAATTTATATATACCTTACCATAAGCAACTACCATAGATACATATGACTTCATAGCAAATTTCAAATTCATGTGACTTAAGGTTCCGAAGTTATAGCTGAAACAAAATTCCACGCCTATGGGATATGCCACGCCCCTTTTTAGAAACTAATTTATATATACCTTACCATAAGCAACTACCATAGATACATATGACTTCATAGCAAATTTCAAATTCATGTGACTTAAGGTTCCGAAGTTATAGCTGAAACAAAATTCCTCGCACAAGGGATGTTCCACGCCCCCGTTTATAAACTCATTTATATACACCTTACTATAAGCGTCTCCCAAAGACATGTCTTCGTACCAAATTTCAAGTTCTTTTGACTTGTGGTTCCGAAGTTATAGCTGATTAAACATTTGCAGGCCTATTGGAGGTGTCACGCCCCCTTGCGAAATTTACGACATATTTGCAAATAAAGCCATACCTATAACCCCGGGGTAAAAACAAATAAGTCTGCAAAGTTTCGTGCGATTCCATGTCGTGGTTCAAAAGTTATAAGGTAATAAACAAACAGACATTCACATTTATATATATAGCAGATTGATAGTTACAATATACATAAATGAAGATACTGGAATCATTACACTGCACAGCCCTCTGCTGGGTGTTGGTTCTAACCAACTTTTTTTTAAGAGATTGAGTCATAGGTAAAAAAGCGATTTTTCCGTTTTTCAAAGTTAGCCTCCGAAATCGAGATATGGGCCTTCGAAGTTCGAAATAGGACCTTTGGTAAAAAATTTTTTTTGGTATTATATGTATATAACTAAAAAACTAAAAAAAAAACGTAGTTCACCTTTTGCTCTTATTTAAGTGGTATATATATTTTTTTGTGCAAGCTTATATTACAGGTGCTATAAGGGGTCAAAGATCGAGTCTTCGAAAAATTAAAAACCTTGTATTTCAAACAATTTTGAACTGATTTTTTAAAAATTAATATCGTTGTAAACGTGATTATACCCCCTTTGTCCTGATATGCACATTTGTATACTACATATGTAAAAATTTTAGCAAAAACATTTAAAAATAAAAAAAAATAAATAATATCGTTGTAAAGGCTTCCAGAAAACTTACACTTTCTTAAGCCCAAAAATTTCGTTTTATATACACAAAGAAAAAATATAATTAAAAATATTTTTTCCCGGCCCCCTAGATGACAATTAAAGTATTTAAACTGCAGGTATATCATACGGACAGTTTGTTCTTTTAGAGGGCATACATGGTTCCATAATAATGATTCCAGTACCTTCATTTATGTATATGGTAACTATCAATATCTTATAAAGAGTGTACATTTTTTTATCTAAAACTAATAAAGTTAGAAGGACGAAATTCAAGGATGTGGTAGTTAACATATTAGTCCTTGATATATATTTTTTTCAAAAATAAATATTGGAAATTTCCAAGGATATTCTAGGATAAATTTTTAAAAGGACATTTTCAATACTTATTCGTCCTGGTGCACCCAAAAACAAAATTTTTGTCTATTCTTTTTTTTGATACCCATATTGTTATTCTACAATGCACCTCATCTTTTGAATAATTTTTTTATTCAGTCATATTCTATAAATTTCAAAATCCTTTAAAAAAAATCCTGATGTCACATAGTGGGGTAATTGTTGTCGACATTGTGTATTAATTCAAAAAGGGATTTCAAAATACAAAGAAGGGTTTAGTACCAAATGAAAGTAGATAAAATTCTACATCACTATGTAATCAAATATTTGCCCAAAAATTTACCGTTTTTTTGCAATATACTCTTAAATTAGTCACGTTTTCTTTCAAGTGTGCACAAAGTAAAAAACGTGATTTTATATTTCAAATTTCCAAGCGGTATCTGAGTTTTCTTTAAAGATATATCAAAAACGGCAATGGACCCTTCTTGTTCAGCTATTTAGGCCATACAAGGTGATTTTAGTTTTCTTTTACTATGGTTCTAAGTATTTTATTTTGTTTTTTATCGTAAGCGTAAAAATAAGGGGTTTTTGGCTATATGCGTAGACATATAGTTGAAAAGTAGGTGCGATCAAGCAAAAGTGTAATCATTTACATATACCTTGGACGTTATAGTGTCATTTTGTAAAAAAAAAGTTGCGGCATGTCTGCGCACATTTTCAGTATATCGATTTATATCATATAACCTCGTTGGTGAAATATACATGAAATTCTCGATGAAGAACAAAACCAAACAAAGCAAGTGAAAAATAAGTACAAAACATACAAGAAAGTAATAAAGTTATTGTCCACGTTCGTTGTTTGCTCAATTACTGTTTTTTTATACCCTACATACGGCATAACTATTAGGTACATACGTACATATATTATAAAAAGTAGGCTAAATACTGTTTTGTTTCAAAGGTGAAACTTTTAGTACTTGCATATATCAAAGAAAGTATGTACACATTTATGTACATATCTGCTCAGACTTATAAAATAAAATTTGGGTTTATTAAATTTTATAATAATAGCTTACAATGACGTAATTTACTTGTCCAATGATTTATAGGGTATATGTGAAACCGTAAAAAATGGTACATATTGCATATTTTTAGTGTTAATTATAATATTTGTTATTGTTTGTTAGTGTTGCTATTTCCATGCATGAATGTCATGTGCAGTGAATAGAAATAATGATAGCTCAAATATCATTTAGGTTACTAGTCAAAGCCTTTATGAAATAATGAAAAACTCTGGATGCGATCAATTCAATGATAAATTTATCGTTTTAACGGGACAAATGAAAGATCGCATCATGCCATCTGATGAAAATTTAAAAGAATTTAATGAAATATTAGATATTTCATTTCTGGGGTCAAAATTCGTTCGAATAGGTCCTGTAGACACGAAGAACGTTTTTTAAAGCAAACAAAAGTTGGCTTGAGTCCTCTATAGGTTTTCCGTGTTCAAAACAAAATAAACGTCAATTGTCAGAAAAAACCCTACAGGCGCGAAACAAAGATTTTAAGAGCTACAGAGAACATTTTTCTCGCAAGTGCAACAGAAAAAAGACGAATGAAGATATATTCAATAGACTTTTGATTAGTTCCGACCCTGTTGTATCAAGTATTAGAAAACTACCCGAAAAAAATTTGCAGGATTTGCCGAAAGAAGCACAACATTTGTTAATTATGCAGCCTTATAGCGATGATGAAGATGTTGATAGTGATGGCAATGACGCAATGGAATATCATGATTATTGTTATTAAGGGTTATACATATATTCTAAGTTACTTTCTAGGCTTAACAAAAACATGTAGATAATTGTTGAGGAGAAAATTTGTACAATTCATATTCATCATCATATAAAAAATTACCTAAAAAAGTGATGATGTGGGTGATGTTGATGATGAAAGTAGTAATGAAGATAATGATGAGGATAATTATTATAATGATAGAAGTGGTGTTTAACTTGTAATTAATGTTGATTAGGATTTTAACAAATTATCATTATCTAATAACAAAAATTATTTGTGGGAGTAACAACTAACTTTTCTCGCTCTTCGGTAACGCCATAAAAGCCTACATAAAAAAAAATCCCACTAAACTATTTTCGAATTTGTCTTTTCTTCACTTCATTTGATGCAAGTTATGCGGGGGTGGCGGAGGGTAAAATAACACTAACGACAATAACGCAAAATTTGCTATATTCCACTTTTAAGTGGGAAATAATACCAAAATCTGAGTTTTGCTTTATATCCAACAAAGGTTGGAAATAAAACAAATTTTGCCTTATTTCCTATTGCTTATTCATACCATTTGTACAAAAAAAAAACAGTTTACTGACCAGAAGGAAAACGGACTTTGTTTATTCCAAGAATACAATTAAACAAAAAATGTGATATAATTCATATGAAGAAAGTAATATTCACAAAATATTTTTACTTATGAAAAGTCTAACAAAATATAGGAAAAAAAGACGACTCTTTAATAACTGCTCAGCAAATTGCACATAGCGCTTTTGCATGAATTTCATCTGCATGCTTTTTTAAATGTGTTGAAAACATTGCTGGAAAACCTTAAAATGTTTGCATGGTACCATGGCGCAATAAACAGGTGAAGTTATAAAACAGCTTTCTCGCTTTATTTTCTGTCATTCGGCTGCCTTATAGTCAAATTTTAAAGGCAATTTTTCAAATAAGACAGTGTCAAAATCTTTCTTCTCGCTCTAATTACTTCACCTGGTATAATTCCGCCAAGGCAAAGAACAAACAAAAGTTGCCGTTCCTGTTCGCAGCATATAACACAGAGAATATTGTTTTCAGTTTTATCTTCAGTTAAAATTTCTGCATTATCATAACTGCAAAATATCCGAAATGTTGATTTCGTTTACGAAGAAGAAGCGAACATGTGGTACGAAATAGTGATGTAAAAATATGTAAAAATTTACCTACACTCAGACTTCTAAATTTGAACGTATACTCGGTACAATCTGGTGGAATGAATGGCGCAATAAACAGGTGAAGTAATAAAACAGCTTTCTCGCTTTTTTGTCTGAAATTCGGCTACCTTATAGTCACATTTTATAGGCATGTTTTCAAATAAGGCAGTGTCAAAAAATATCTCTTCTCACTCTAATATTACTTCACCGGGTATAATTCCACCATGGGTGGGGTGCATGCAATAATACCATACGCTATAATTCCCATTACTTGGACAGTGTCATTTTATTATTTTTATTTTTTCTAAACGGTCATAATGTCAGCAGTGCTTAATTGCGAAAGGAGGGGAGGGGGACGGGGGACGCGAGCGCGACGTCGAACGCGGCGCGGCGCGGGTGGCGCAGGGCGGCGCGCGGACGCGGACCGCTGCGACGCTGGGTAGTTTTAAAATTGTATAATTACAAATCCGTCCATTTAATTTGTTGATGTACTACTTTTTGTCAAATGTAACTGGGTGACAGCCTACATATTTTGCTTTATTACTCAAATTGTTCAGTTTAAAAGTTGGTCTTATTGTTCAACGAGAAATGAAATACAGCAAAGTTGTGCTATTTCACATTCAATTGGGAAACGGCGTTATTGCCGTTTGTGTTATTTCACCCCCCCCCTTAGTTATACAAATGCATCAAAATATTTTAAATTAAATGTACGCCTGCTACAAAAAAAGAAGGTAGTTTCACTTTGAAATTTTTTGACCTAAACTGTGCTTATGACGTTTATACTTTTCGTAAATTGCTCGAGTATCACTGCCACCTCAACAAATTATTGTTATTTTATTATTTTTTAAATTAATTTTTTATGCATTAAAAAATAATAGAATGAATTTTGCCTGTTTCCCATTGCTTATTTATACTATTTGTAAATAAAAACACTTTACTGACAGAAGGAAAAAGAACTTTGTTTATTCCAAAAATACAATTAAACCAAGGCACATTGAACAGGTAATATCAGTATAGCAGCTGATTTGATTTTTTTTCAAATTATTTGTTCTCGAAAATGTCAAATATTTTACATTTCTTCTCACAAAAATTCTAAATTGTTAAAATCTACTTACATGTGAAACATTTTCCTGCGATTAAATAGCAGCTTTTGGAAAGCTCGCCCAACTCAGCAGCACAACCGCTGATTACTGGGCCTGGCACAGGATGGATCAATGCTTCGAGAAGCGATCCAATTTACTAAGAAAGAAAGTTGCAACAATTTTCATTTTTTCAATTTAAATTTTTTACCTTTTTCGTATTTCGCATGGCACGCTTTGATGTAGAAGAAAAAAATCAGAACAGTTTTTGGCACCTTCGATACCAGAAGCAACAACAAAATACAGGCAAATGTTGTTTTTGCTCAAATGCTCTAAACCTGTTTGATAGGCCTTGAATTAAACAAAAAATGTGATATAATTCATATGAAGAAAGTAATATTCACAAAATATTTTTACTTATGAAAAGTCTAACAAAATATAGGAAAAGCATCGTCTTTAAAAACTGCTCCGCATATTGGACATAGCGCTTTTGTATGAATTTTTTCTGCATGCTTTTTAATATGGTAAAAACATTGCTGGAAAACCTTAAAATGTTTGCATGGAACCCTGTCGCAATAAACAGATGAAGTAATAAAACGGCTTTCTCGCTTTATTTTCTGACATTCGGCTGCCTTATAGTCACATTTTATAGGCAAATTTTCAAATAAAACAGTGGCACCTGGTAAATTCCACTATGGGTGGGATGCATGCAATAACACCATACACAATAATTGCCATTACTTGGACATTAAAAAGCAGTTTCAGAAGTGAACTCGTGTTATTTTATCATTTTTCCTTGAATTTATTTTATACTTTTTAGTCTTGTCTGTATAAAATTTTGCAATAAATACTAAAATAATTCAACTTGCAGTGAAAAGAGAACAGAAGACTATGCAAGCAAAATGTTGTTTGCTCACATTTAGTATATGCCTACATATGTACATACATACATATAGCAGCAATTAATTTCATTTAAAGAAATGGCGTGCGTCCATTTCCGCTGTAGCGTATTTGGTGCATATTTTTAACTTCTTTAGTGTTTATAATGTCTAACGAATGACTTTATACACTATTATTTAATACAGCAAAAAGGAAAACTAATATCTAATTTGATTTCACAAAAACTTGTAGGTTGCTACTTTAACGAATCGAACGCCAGGAAAAACAACATGGCAAAAACGTCAAAACCGCGAGGTTGACAGCTGATGTTTTGTTTACTTAACACCTAGGTGGCGTGCAGTGCTGCCACAGGACTTCCCCTTCAGTGACGAAGTCACGATTGAGTGAGGAATCGTACACGATGTGTCCTTTCGTATGTTCGTGGAGTCTTTTCCGGTTCAGGATTCGTATCTTCTCTAATGACGAAAGCTGGTTTCAATCTATCTGTTGATATTGCTACATCTTTGTTTTTAATTTTTATAGTAAACACTCTATCTGTTGTACGAGCAATGACCTCGTAGGGGCCAGTGTACGGTGGTTCCAACGGTTGCCGAACAGCATCTGTCCTCACAAGCACATGTGAANTTTTGAGTAAGCATAAACAAAAAACATTTAATTAAAAGTAATAGTAACCAGTATTGCCAATTCTAGTAAAAAAAAAATTGGCATAATTGCCAAATTTAACACAGGGTTATATTTGGATTTTTGAAACCTTTATAACTTTTTAGTTATGAACAAAAGTAGTTACTGTTAAAGAAAAAGTTTCACAGAATTTAAAGGCCTTTTCGACAGACTAAAAAAAATTGGAATTTAGGTATGATGTGAAACGAGATACCGACAGTCACTACTAGAACTTGAACTCGGAGTAAAAAATGATTAAGGTAAGAATTGTGGCGGCTTCCAAGCCATGAACAACGGTGTACGGCTCATTAAAATCGGACTTAAAATGGCGACGTAGTGTCAAAAAAAGTAAATAGCCCATCGGGGGGGCGTGGTAAAAAAAAAATAAAATTTTTTTGGGATCGCCTTCAACATATCTTTAATCCTAGGGGTGGACTGGAAAAACTTTTTTTTTTGCATGGGGACCGATCCGCACTAATGACCACAATATCTAGATGGACATGATCGAATCAATTATCTGGCATGTCGATTCTCTCTGGAACGAAAGAGTTGTGCCGATGTATTTTGGCCCGTTGGCAAGGCAAACAGGATCTCGCCCAAAGCGTGACGTCTTTACGCATCGAAGGCCAAATATACTTTTATCGTAGTTGTTGTAGTGTAGCTCTACCACTGGGATGTGACAAAGTGTGTGCCGATGCAAATACTTGGTATCGAAGCTCTTCGGGTATATACGGACGCACATATCCAGTAGATACATCGCAGTAAATGCTTTTGTCCTCGAGATGTATTACTTGCAGCTTGAGTGATGTACTTCCGTGCAGAAGTGTAGGTAACTCGCTGTCCTTTGATTGAGCTTCAGCGAATGTTGCAGAGTTTACGCTGGAGGGCATCGATATGGCGTTAATACGTGACAGAGCGTCTGCCACGGTGTTGGTGTTTCCAGCTATGTGCATAATCGCGGTGGAGAATTGCGAGATAAAATCTAAATGCCGCAACTGGCGCGGAGATGCTTTCTCTGGCTTCTGGGAAAAAGCGTGTATGAGTGGCTTATGGTCTGTTTTGATGACGAAAACACGAGCCTCCAACATGTGTTTGAAATAGCGTATAGAATCGTAGATAGCTAACAGCTCACGATCATATGTGCTGTAGTTCTTCTCAGCGTTGTTTAGTTTTCGTGAGTAAAACCCCAAGGGCTGCCATGTGTCGTTGTAAAATTGCTCTAATGCTGCGCCGATTGCTGCGTCGGACGCGTCACACACCAATGCTAACTTGGCTTCAGGGGCCGGGTGTGCAAGCATTTTAGCATTAGCTAAGCTGCGTTTGCAATCCTCAAATACCTTAAGTGTCTCGGAGGACCAGTTTACTTTGCGTCTGTCGTTTTTTCGCATGCCGCGCGTGTATTCATTCAGCCGAGATTGTAGTTCCGAAGCATGAGGAATGCATCTTCGGTAATAATTTATAAAACCAAGGAACCGACTGAGTTCGCAGACTGTGTCTGGTGGCTTAAAAGTTTTGATAGCTTCTATGCNGAATGCATCTTCGGTAATAAAACCAAGGAACCGACTGAGTTCGTTAAAAGTTTTGATAGCTTCTATGCGTTCGGTGGGCGGCCGTAGAAATACCACCTCTAGTTTGCCGAAGTAACACTTGTTGGCGTTGATAGTCAAGCCATGTTGCTGCAGAACTGAAAACACTTCACGAAGATGTTCGGTGTTCGTTTGCCGAGTTCGACATGACGAGAATGTCGTCTATGTATATACAAACAAAGTCGATATCTTTGAATATGCTGTCCATGAACCGCTGGAAAGTCTGCGTTGCGTTCTTTAAACCAAACGGCATGCGAACGAATTCAAACCATCCGAATGGTGTACATACAGCAGCTTTTCGATGTCGGGCTTAGCCATCGGGACGTGGTAGTATGCACGGACCAAATCGATTGTAGAAAAGATTCGTTTACCATGCAGTTTTCCGAAAAATCGTGGATGTGGGAAATCGGGTAACGATCAGCAACGCCGCATGCGCGACATCCGCCAGTCTTTTTCTCCACCATATGTAGTGGACTAGCCCACGGGCTTTTTGAAGGACGACAAATACCTTGTTCGAGGAGAAAAATTATTTCACGTTTGGTACAAACAAGTTTGCCACCAGCTAGGCGTCGAGCGCGGTCGGCGATAGGAGCGCCTTTTGTCTGTATGTAATACATAACAGAATGACTACTCTCTACTTCGTTAGACTTACGTGTTGTTTTAGTTATGTCAACAAATTGTGTCAGTAGACCTCTAAAATCGTTGGCATCGTTTATCGTGGAAATGCCGAACTCGTTGGTGTCTGACAACTTGCCGCTTGTAGTGAGGCCAGTGGTTTTGTCGATGAGTTGCTGTTGATTCAAGTCAATCAATAAATTGCATCGTGCCAAAAAATCAGCACGGATTATAGCTGTGTGTGTGTCGGCTATGATAAACGGCCAACTAAATGCTCGTCGCAATCCCAGCTCCAGTTGTAACACATGGTTTCCGTAGGTTTGAATTGCTGTTTGATTAGCTGCATAGAGTTGAAGTGATTTTGATTTAACTGCCGTCTTGACGAGGTTACGTGGAATGACAGAAACCAGTGAGCCCGAATCCACGAGGAACTGAAAACGATTGAGGCGATCGTAAATATGTAGTCTTGTTTCCCGCAAAGAATTGTCGTTTTGGTTTGATTGGCTGCTGGGTGTAATGGAGCTGCTGCCCCCCAGCGTGACTTGCAGCAGCTGTTCTAGTTTGACGACTTTTGGTATGTACAATTCGGTCGAAATTTACGTGCTTTGTCGCCAAATTTTGAATGAAAAAAACATACATGAGCAGCTTCAGCTTGGTCACTAGTACTTGGTGTATTACGGCTAGGAGAACGACCCTTGGATGATGATCGTTGAGATGGATTTCGTTTCAAAATTTTGACATCACTTTGAAGTTGTTTAACAGCAACGGCAAGTGATTTGAGAGTGCTAGCGATTTCTGTTAATGGGGTATTCTCGTTAGCTATGGCATTAACTGCGGGAGCTTGAGCATACGACTCAGCCCCGTGTGTAGCTATCATGTTGGTGGAGTTCGAATTAACCGTTTCCAACATTTTGTCAGCGATTTGCGCTAGATGCTCGAGGTTATTCTCTTTCCACACAGTCAACAGAGGCCGAACCGAACTAGGCATTTGTCCCAAAAACAATGTTCGTATGACTTCGGCACTCCCCGGGTCAGGAGTCGTTTCATGTGCGATAAAATTTCAGACGGCTTCACTCCAGCAGTGTCTCCATCTTGCAGCAGGCGACGCAGCTTACTTTCCGCTGTTTCAGAATATTTTGCCAGGAGCCTGCCTTTGAGAATATTGTAGCGATTATCTGCGGGCGGCTGTGTTATAACAGTTAACAAAATATCGTGCTCCAGATGAATCGTAACCCAGTCGAATTTATCGATATCTGATGTGATATCACTGAGTCGAAATCCTCGCTCCAGTTGAGCAAACCATAGCTGCGTATTTTGTTTGTTGAAGCTAGAAACATGCATACGTTGCCAACTTGCACGTGAACTAACTGGAATCATTTTGCAAAACTTCGATGCTATTTTGCACCGTCTACAGTTGGTATTTTACCTCGTCGCTCATTACGCTGTCGTGAAACAAATCCCCTTCGCTAGAATCTGACTTTTTTGAATATCGTAAGTCGTAACGGTCGTTCGGCATGCCGTGGATGCGAAGCGATTCGAAGAAAATGCAAGCGTCATTGATTCCACGAATGTTCGCCGAATTTCGTTGCAACAATTTATACGTAAGACTTTGCAACAGCAAATCTAGCAAGCAAATACACCAAATTACGTAAATTCCTTTGTTGCCGTGAACGAGGTCACCACTTTAGTGTTTATTATGTCTAACGAATGACTTTATTCACTATTATTTAATACAGCAAAAAGGAAAACTAATATCTAATTTGATTTCACAAAAACTTGTAGGTTGCTACTTCAACGAATCGAACGCCAGGAAAAACAACATGGCAAAAACGTCCAAACCGCGAGGTTTACAGCTGATGTTTTGTTTACTTGACACCTAGGTGGCGTGCAGTGCTGCCACACTTCCTCTGGCGAGGCGACATCTATCTCTAGAGTTTTTCTAATTGTATGTCTTTGATATGATACCTACGACGAGGTTGATATCTAGACTAGGTTTGCCACAAATACCTTTGCTATATTTATAGTATATGGTGTTCTGGACATACAACATTGCAAGTTGATAAAGGCGTTGTGAAATACCTTAAATTACCTTACCGCAACAAAATTTGGCATTATATGCAGTGTTCCATGAGATATTATTATAGATATTACACTCAGAAAAGGGTTTAGTAATAATTACCAAGATTTGGTTATAGTGACCAAGTGGCATAGTTGGATATGGCGAAATAAATATCTAGTTCACGAAAGTCAGCAATTTACTTGAGACTTCTAGTTGGGACGAATGTATATTTGTTAATAATTACAAAACGACTACCTTCAGTGGACAATATTGTTAGTTGAATAAAATCTTTGTTGTTTTCAACTAATTTTGTGAACTTGCTGTAGACGCGAATCAGCTAACCGTTTATTATTAGAAAAAGTTTCAGTTTGACACAAATAAAAATTTACTGGATGGTTGTTGTGTTTAGTTTCTTCTTTTATTTGCATATATTAAGCATAAAAAATACATACATATTTACATAAATAGCTACTAGTGTAAATAATACATATGTATATGGTGGTAAGAATTTCCTAAAAAGAAACGATGAAACAGGAACAGTCGTGCGAAAACTCAGGTTAATATCTGCTGGAAGTGCTGGTTTAAGTATACTGCTTTGCTTTTTCCTTGGCTCAATAGATACTTTCAAATTATAATTCACATGAATTATATATCCACTGAGAAACCCCGGTTGGCATCAAACTTTATATTTTTAAATAACTATACGCGCACCGAAACAACTCGCGGCGATAGCAAAACTGAAACTGAGACAAAGATGTCTGGGCATGTCATAGCACACACTTTTCTTTCTCTACCTAGCGGAGTGATCGCCATGCCATAGCTAACTGAGCGCTCTGTGACCACACGCGTGTTTCACCCATATACGACCAGCGGTAGCGGAGCAATGATTTCCACTCAAACAGTCTCAGTCATTGAATCGTTCAATGGTCGGCATACTAGTGCATTCAAACCAAGAATGATAGAATACAAGTTTGCGCCGGTCAGAGAGGATTTTTGAGAATAACTTTTGTGTGACGTCACACTGGTGCAATTGCGAGAGAGAAATGCCAAAACGTGAGCAAGANAAACCAAGAATGATAGAATACAAGTTTGCGCCGGTCAGAGAGGATTTTTGAGAATAACTTTTGTGTGACGTCACACTGGTGCAATTGCCAGAGAGAAATGCCAAAACGTGAGCACGAGTGGAAGAAGAAGAAAGAATGTTGCAAGGAAAACGTAAACAAGTTGCACAAGTGTGACGTCATGCAAACAACGATTCTGCCAAATTCGTTACGAGAGGAATAGCGGTGCGAGATCGGCGCAACCTTTGTATTCTCTCAATCGTGCACTCAAACGATTCTATAAGGTTGGTGTTATGCAGAAATTTTGTTTGGCAAACTGCGTGCAATTGTTGTTGCAGCAAACTCGGAGAGAGCGAGTTTGGCGACTCTCACAGCAAACTAATTTTGTTTGGTCAAACTGCAGCAAATTCGGTGTTGTCATATACAAAAATTTTAAATTGTGCGCGTTATGTACATCTGAAATTCTCATTTCGTGTTGGCAATAGCCATGAAAACCATAATGAACGTGCAACCCTGTGCCAAACTCGACATAACCACCTCCGAGCAAACTAAGCAGCCGCCATTTAATTTGGCAAACAAAAGTTTGTCTGCATAACACCGACCTAAGTGGGACTGTGTGCATTGCTCAGCTGGCGCTCTTCGTAGGTGAAACACACAAGTGCTCAGAGAGCGCTCAGCATTATTTAGGGGTGGCTCACAAGCAAGAATATTGTTACGATTATCCTCGAAACCATGAGGGATTTCCCAAATATACTACGGCTCGTATCGCTGGATTGTTAAATAAATGCTCACGATGACCAAATTGCAGTATAATTAACTTTATTGTACAACTAACTATTTACAATACTCGCTAATACCGTAAAAACACTTCACAATACTTGTTAAAGCAATAACAACGCTTTACTAAACTTGCTAACACAATTAAACTTATAGCTTGCTTATTCGCAACTCACTTTAATTGTAGCTTGCTGACTTGTAACTAACTCACTCCGGTGTCTGGTGGCGCCCTTATATACCTGCGCTCGCACTCATGGCAACTCTAGAATGTTCTGAAGTTCATCGCTCATTCTCTTTCTCTCGCTGTTCGCAGTGTTCATCCACTTGACGTTTTTTCATTGTGGAACATTCTACGTTATTCCTCGAACATTCTGCTTATTTCTCGTTTTTCGCTTTGTGTTGCCGCAGTATTCGCCACACTGCCCTCCACCTCGTCTCGATCAGACACACTTGCTGTTCCAAACGCTGCAAGCCTTTCCAAGTGGACCACCTTCATCTTGTTTCTTGGTCTCCCAACGGTCTGGATTCGATACTCTACGTCATTCAGCCGTTTGACGACCTTATTCGGACCTTCCCAGTTGCATTATAGTTTTGGGGATAAACCTTTCTTACGTTGTGGATTGTACAGCAACACTAAGTCTCCCTCGGAGTTCATTGCCTTATAATACCTGGCCTTCATATTGTCACTCATAATTTGAGTTCGCTGTCTCACAAGAGCATGTCTTTCTCTCAACTCCTCTTCCAGGATGTTCGACGTCTCTTTCCCAATCCTCCTTGCATCGCCAGTTACTACAAACTTCAGGTCACTATGCAAACAGAGCTCACTGACGAAGATTGCCCTTGCAAGAGTTTTACCCGTTGTTTCATGCACTGCTGTGGGGTATCCCATCAGGAACATGGGTATGCGGGCATCCCAATCTTTCTGATTCTTGTCCACGACCTTCCGCAAATGCTCTTCCAGGGTTCGGTTGAACCGTTCCACCATGCCATCTGATTGGGGATGAAGAGACGTTGTTCGAGTTTTCCGGATACCCAGTATCTGGCACATCTCTTGAAACACCGCCGATTCAAAATTTCTTCCCTAGTCAGAGTGCAGATCTATAGGTACACCGTATCTCGCAACGCAATTGTAGGTGAATACCTCCGCTACTGTTTTAGCTTCCTGGTTTAGAATCGGGTATACCTCCGGCCATTTGCTAAAGTAGTCCATAACCACAAGGACGTATTTGTTTCCCTGTGCGCTCATAGGAAATGGACCGGCTACATCTATGGCAATCCGCTGGAATGGTGCACCTGAGTTATACTGCTTCATCTGGCCCTGACTTCTGGATTTCGGCCCTTTAGCTGCAATACACTCTGCGCAGTTAGCAATCTACCTATTGCCGGCAACCAACCCAATAGAACCTCTGCTTGATCTTCTCCAGGGTTTTCGTGATTCCCCAGTGCCCTCCACTAGGACCATTATGGAATTGCTTGAGTACATCCGGAATTCTTACCCTTGCAACTACTATTAGGTTGCGGTAGCACTGGCCATCTTCGCTTTCCCATACCCTATGCAAACAGCCAGATATTAATTTTAACCTGTCCATTCAGTGTTGCCGCGAATCATTTTTAGTGGTAGCCAAATTCCTTTAAAAAAAGACTAAAAAAGAGGTAAAATAAGGCGTTGTGGCTAAAAATGGTAGCTAAAATTTTTTACTTAAATATACACATGTAAGTATACGCGCAAATATTTTCAATGAGTAATGGTATGGAAAACAATGAACTCTAAAAAAAATAGCAAATGTTTTATCCAACTAAAAACCTTTTTGTATAAAAGCAGAAATATACGACACCAGGTTGCTGGCTCCATCAAGTGATTGTACCATCAGGCCCGAAGCATATAACTTGCCAGCATGCTGGTACAGTATTTATTTCTTTACAAATGAGGTCGAGGAAATATCGAAATGATTAGAGCCGAAATTTCATAATTTTTCTACCATTTTGTTAAACATTGTTTTTTTTTTAATTCAAAACTGCAATATCGGTAACGTAGTCTTCCACAAACACTGCTTTGACTCATATAGTGAAAGAAATTTCCGCCAAAATACTTTTTACTTAGCTAATTTCACCACTCATGACACCAGCAGCTGGTACAATCACACCACAAGAACATATATGGTCAATCGACTTGATGGGCCATTTAACAAATTAAGCATATTAAGGGCCGTAAACTTATCTATTTTAAAGAATAGTTAAATCGTTAATAGATAAGTTAAAAGCCTTATCACTTTTACAGTATGTATGTATAAAAACATAAGGAACATACAATACATACAGATATATCAGTCTTTCTTAGTTTAAAGATTCGTCTCTTACATAAATGAAAAAAATGAGGTCAAATTAAGCATATAAAACTTTTTCATGCTAAGTATAAGTAAATTCTCCAAAAGGCTAAAAAGGGGCTAGGGGCAATTTTAAATATATGTGGCCAAAAAAAGTATGTGGTAGCTAAATCTAGCCACCAAAGGACTAAAACGGCAACACTGCTCACTACACAAACATGCTGGTAAAAATTTCAAATAGTTTTTGAAGTCGCACCAGCAGCTGGTGCAATCACACCACAAGAACATACACGGTCAATCGACTTGATGGGCGACTTAAAAATTAAGCATATTAAGGGCCGTAAACTTATCAATTTCCAACTATAGTTAAATCGTTAATAGATAAGTTAACAGCCCTAACACTTTTACAGTATGTACATATGTATAAAAACGCAGGGAACATACTTTTACATATATGTANGGAATGGTGCACCTGAGTTATACTGCTTCATCTGGCCCTGACTTCTGGATTTCGGCCCTTTAGCTGCAATACACTCTGCGCAGTTAGCAATCTACCTATTGCCGGCAACCAACCCAATAGAACCTCTGCTTGATCTTCTCCAGGGTTTTCGTGATTCCCCAGTGCCCTCCACTAGGACCATTATGGAATTGCTTGAGTACATCCGGAATTCTTACCCTTGCAACTACTATTAGGTTGCGGTAGCACTGGCCATCTTCGCTTTCCCATACCCTATGCAAACAGCCAGATATTAATTTTAACCTGTCCATTCAGTGTTGCCGCGAATCATTTTTAGTGGTAGCCAAATTCCTTTAAAAAAAGACTAAAAAAGAGGTAAAATAAGGCGTTGTGGCTAAAAATGGTAGCTAAAATTTTTTACTTAAATATACACATGTAAGTATACGCGCAAATATTTTCAATGAGTAATGGTATGGAAAACAATGAACTCTAAAAAAAATAGCAAATGTTTTATCCAACTAAAAACCTTTTTGTATAAAAGCAGAAATATACGACACCAGGTTGCTGGCTCCATCAAGTGATTGTACCATCAGGCCCGAAGCATATAACTTGCCAGCATGCTGGTACAGTATTTATTTCTTTACAAATGAGGTCGAGGAAATATCGAAATGATTAGAGCCGAAATTTCATAATTTTTCTACCATTTTGTTAAACATTGTTTTTTTTTTAATTCAAAACTGCAATATCGGTAACGTAGTCTTCCACAAACACTGCTTTGACTCATATAGTGAAAGAAATTTCCGCCAAAATACTTTTTACTTAGCTAATTTCACCACTCATGACACCAGCAGCTGGTACAATCACACCACAAGAACATATATGGTCAATCGACTTGATGGGCCATTTAACAAATTAAGCATATTAAGGGCCGTAAACNTACCTATTGCCGGCAACCAACCCAATAGAACCTCTGCTTGATCTTCTCCAGGGTTTTCGTGATTCCCCAGTGCCCTCCACTAGGACCATTATGGAATTGCTTGAGTACATCCGGAATTCTTACCCTTGCAACTACTATTAGGTTGCGGTAGCACTGGCCATCTTCGCTTTCCCATACCCTATGCAAACAGCCAGATATTAATTTTAACCTGTCCATTCAGTGTTGCCGCGAATCATTTTTAGTGGTAGCCAAATTCCTTTAAAAAAAGACTAAAAAAGAGGTAAAATAAGGCGTTGTGGCTAAAAATGGTAGCTAAAATTTTTTACTTAAATATACACATGTAAGTATACGCGCAAATATTTTCAATGAGTAATGGTATGGAAAACAATGAACTCTAAAAAAAATAGCAAATGTTTTATCCAACTAAAAACCTTTTTGTATAAAAGCAGAAATATACGACACCAGGTTGCTGGCTCCATCAAGTGATTGTACCATCAGGCCCGAAGCATATAACTTGCCAGCATGCTGGTACAGTATTTATTTCTTTACAAATGAGGTCGAGGAAATATCGAAATGATTAGAGCCGAAATTTCATAATTTTTCTACCATTTTGTTAAACATTGTTTTTTTTTTAATTCAAAACTGCAATATCGGTAACGTAGTCTTCCACAAACACTGCTTTGACTCATATAGTGAAAGAAATTTCCGCCAAAATACTTTTTACTTAGCTAATTTCACCACTCATGACACCAGCAGCTGGTACAATCACACCACAAGAACATATATGGTCAATCGACTTGATGGGCCATTTAACAAATTAAGCATATTAAGGGCCGTAAACTTATCTATTTTAAAGAATAGTTAAATCGTTAATAGATAAGTTAAAAGCCTTATCACTTTTACAGTATGTATGTATAAAAACATAAGGAACATACAATACATACAGATATATCAGTCTTTCTTAGTTTAAAGATTCGTCTCTTACATAAATGAAAAAAATGAGGTCAAATTAAGCATATAAAACTTTTTCATGCTAAGTATAAGTAAATTCTCCAAAAGGCTAAAAAGGGGCTAGGGGCAATTTTAAATATATGTGGCCAAAAAAAGTATGTGGTAGCTAAATCTAGCCACCAAAGGACTAAAACGGCAACACTGCTCACTACACAAACATGCTGGTAAAAATTTCAAATAGTTTTTGAAGTCGCACCAGCAGCTGGTGCAATCACACCACAAGAACATACACGGTCAATCGACTTGATGGGCGACTTAAAAATTAAGCATATTAAGGGCCGTAAACTTATCAATTTCCAACTATAGTTAAATCGTTAATAGATAAGTTAACAGCCCTAACACTTTTACAGTATGTACATATGTATAAAAACGCAGGGAACATACTTTTACATATATGTATATATATCAGCCTTTCTTAGTTTAAATTAAGCAAATATAGAACTTTTTCATACCACGTATGAATAAATTTTCCAAAGAGATAAAAAAGGGCTAGGGGCAATTTTAAATTTATGTGGCCAAAAAAAGTATGTGGTAGCCAAACCTAGCACCAAAGGGCTAAAACGGCAACACTGGTTCCATTGTGCCCAGTACGCCTTTGCGATGGGGCTTTCTGCTGCCATTTTCTCCTAAGTTGGCCTTCTGTCTACCTCCAGTCCATGCATCAAAAGCTCCAGATCTGGATCTTCCTGCTGACACTTTCGAAGCTGTTCTTCCTTCCACTCTTCCGCTGGTGTTATTGTCGTTAGCCGGACGTCTATAATGTCCTCTTTGCCCTCAGCTGTTGAGCAATTTTACATTCCAGGCTACATGGTCGACGGGACATGGCATCAGCATTTCCGCGGACACTTCCCTTGCGGTGCTCAATACCGAAGTCATAACTTTGCAGTCTCTCAATCCACCGAGCTAGATGTCCTTCTGGATTCTTAAACTGTAGTAGCCACTTCAGCGCTGCATGGTCCGTTCGAACTCGGAAACGTTGCCCATAGAGGTACTAGTGGAAATGTTTGACGCACTCCACCAACGATAGTAGTTCTCTCCGAGTTACGCAGTAGTTTCTCTGTGATTTTCCAATCGACCGGCTATAGTAGGCAACTACCTTCTCCTGCCCATCAATTACCTGCGACAGCACGCCTCCTATGGCATAACCATTAGCATCCGTATCCAAAATAAACGTTGCACCTGGAACGGGATACGCTAGCATGGGTACAGCACATAGCCGTTCCTTCAGAGCTTGGAAAGCCTCCTCCTGTTCGTTGCTCCACTCAAAGGCTCTATTCTTCCTAGTGAGCTCATGAAGGCTATTAGCAACGCTGACGAAATTCGAAACAAATCGGCGGTAGTAGGTGCATAGCCCAAGAAAACTACGTAGTTCATGCAGGTTCCTGGGTCTTGGCAAATCCTTTACTGCTTCTATCTTTTCCTTCGCAGTACAGGCACCCTCCGTTATCACCTTGTGCCCTAAGTAGTTCACCTCCTTCTTGAACAGTGAGCACTTTTTAGGACATAGCTTCAGACCAGCCCCAGCTATCCTCTGGAAAACTTCCTCCAAATTCTTCAGGTGCTCCTCGAAGCTTTTACCCAACACAATAATGTCGTCTAGATACATCAAACATGTTTTCCAATGCAGTCCCTTAAGCACATGGTCCATAAGTCTTTCAAAAGTGGCAGGAGCGTTGCATAATCCAAGGGGCATCACCGTGAATTGCCAAAGACCATCTCCAACGCTGAAAGCTGTCTTCTCCTTCTCCTCGTCACTTACCTCCGCTTGCCAATATCCGCTCTTGAGGTCGAGTGTTGAGAACCACTTCGTTCCAGTCAACGAGTCCAGAGTATCATCGATCCTGGGAAGTGGATAGCTGTCCTTTTTCGTCACATCATTTAGTTTCCGGTAGTCTACACAGAACCGCATTTGACCGTCCTTCTTTTTCACAAACACTACCGACGAACTCCATGGACTCGCTGATGGTTCAACCACACCACTCTCGCTCATTTCTTTTATTATTTGACTAACAGTTTCACGTTTGGCAAGTGGAACACTCCGAGGAGCTTGACGGATTGGCCTTGCATCGCCAGTATCAATGCGATGTTTCACAATGTTAGTCCTGCCTCGTTTGTTGCCATCTTTGTCGAATATGTTGGAGTGTCTGCAGAGAAGTTCCTTAGCCTTGTGCTGGTATTTTTCTTCCAACCCTTTCGTCCATGCATTAATGTCTTCCGCAATGTCATTCTCGCCAATGGAATCGCTTTCAGGTAATTTTTCGCAGTTGAAGATTGCATCTACCTCTCGACATTGCCTCAGTACAGTTCCTCTTCGGAGTTTGATTGGTGATTTGAACTCATTGAGCACTCGAACTGGGATGCGTTCATCTTTTTGCGTCTTAGCCAGGGTTTTACCAATAAGTACGTTAGGTGTAGAATTTTATGTTGCTTCAACAACCCACAATTTGTTTGTCCCACAATCTCCATCAATCTTCGCCCACATAACTGTTTCTGACTTCGGTGGAATCTGCTCGCTTTCCACTAGGATCACTCGCTTGCTGCTGTACGGACCATCATACCCAAATCTAAGCGGCACTTCCATGTTGTACTTCATGATCCTGTTCTTCATGCCGATCTCCATACTTTGATCACATAAAAAGTCTAATCCAATGATGACTTCATCCATAATCGCCGCGACTATGAACTTGTGTAACACCGACACCTTCCCTATTGCGACTTTGCATGTTACCTCTCCTACATCTTGGGTGTCCTCACTAGTTGTTGTCCTCAACCTTGCTCCAGGTAAAGGCCTTACCTCTTTAGTGACCAAATCAGATCAAATGATGGAATGTGATGCGCCCGTATCCACAGTTAGTACTCGCTCATGTTCGTCCACATATCCACCAACAGTAACGTTGCTCGCCTTTCTGCCAATTCGCGAGACGGAGATTATGGGGCATTCAATTGCGGGAGCCAGCGCGCGCCCCTTGCNCGACTTGAGTGTTTTCAGGATATCGTTCATCCCGTCAGGTGTCTCCACTTCGTCTCGTAGGCTGGTCTACTTAGGAGCGCCGTCGTTTCACGTGTCTGAGCATACGAGACCGATTCAGCAAATGTTGGCTTTGGATTTGCATACGTATCTCGCTTGGTATACATGTCCCGCATTCCGTTGATGAACCTCTGGATTTTTACTCTTTCGGGGTGCTCACCAGATGCATCTCCAATTGCCAAACGAGCCAACCTTTCAATCTCGGTGGCGAATTCCTGTAGCGTCTCGTTGGATTTCTGGCAGCGTTTCTCCAGCTCCATCTGGTAAATCTGTCTCCTGTGCTCGCTACCATAACGNATCGCCAGTATCAATGCGATGTTTCACAATGTTAGTCCTGCCTCGTTTGTTGCCATCTTTGTCGAATATGTTGGAGTGTCTGCAGAGAAGTTCCTTAGCCTTGTGCTGGTATTTTTCTTCCAACCCTTTCGTCCATGCATTAATGTCTTCCGCAATGTCATTCTCGCCAATGGAATCGCTTTCAGGTAACTTTTCGCAGTTGAAGATTGCCTCTACCTCTCGACATTGCCCCAGTACAGTTCCTCTTCGGAGTTTGACTGGTGANTAGGTGTAGAATTTTATGTTGCTTCAACAACCCACAATTTGTTTGTCCCACAATCTCCATCAATCTTCGCCCACATAACTGTTTCTGACTTCGGTGGAATCTGCTCGCTTTCCACTAGGATCACTCGCTTGCTGCTGTACGGACCATCATACCCAAATCTAAGCGGCACTTCCATGTTGTACTTCATGATCCTGTTCTTCATGCCGATCTCCATACTTTGATCACATAAAAAGTCTAATCCAATGATGACTTCATCCATAATCGCCGCGACTATGAACTTGTGTAACACCGACACCTTCCCTATTGCGACTTTGCATGTTACCTCTCCTACATCTTGGGTGTCCTCACTAGTTGTTGTCCTCAACCTTGCTCCAGGTAAAGGCCTTACCTCTTTAGTGACCAAATCAGATCAAATGATGGAATGTGATGCGCCCGTATCCACAGTTAGTACTCGCTCATGTTCGTCCACATATCCACCAACAGTAACGTTGCTCGCTTTTCTGCCAATTTTCGAGATTATAGGACATTCAATTGCGGGAGCCGCGCCCCTTGCTGCTCGCTCGTTTTAGTTTAACGACTGATCGGAGTTGTGCACGTCCTGCCTTTACGTACTGCTGAACTGTTAGACCTGTTGGAACCCGTCATACATTCGCGTGCGAAATGGCCTGGTTTACCACAACTAAAGCACTTCCAAGCACCATACTTTCTCTCGGTTGCACCAGGAGTATTCTTCCCTGCCATCGACTTGAGTGTTTTCAGGATATCGTTCATCCCGTCAGGTGTCTCCACTTCGTCTCGTAGGCTGGTCTACTTAGGAGCGCCGTCGTTTCACGTGTCTGAGCATACGAGACCGATTCAGCAAATGTTGGCTTTGGATTTGCATACGTATCTCGCTTGGTATACATGTCCCGCATTCCGTTGATGAACCTCTGGATTTTTACTCTTTCGGGGTGCTCACCAGATGCATCTCCAATTGCCAAACGAGCCAACCTTTCAATCTCGGTGGCGAATTCCTGTAGCGTCTCGTTGGATTTCTGGCAGCGTTTCTCCAGCTCCATCTGGTAAATCTGTCTCCTGTGCTCGCTACCATAACGTCTTTCCACTGCACCCATTAACGCATCGTAACTGTTCCTTTCACAATCAGGAATAGTCTGCAAGATTTCCGCTGCAGGTCCTTTTAATGCAACGAACAGTGCAGCGGATTTATCCTCCATGCTCCAGTTGTTTGCTGTAACCGTCTTTTCTAACTGAAGCTTAAAAATTTGGAAAGGAATCGTGCCGTCTTTACCTTGGGCGCGCTCGTCGAAGTAGCTGGACGATTCAACTGCATATCTCCAATTCTTCCAATTCTTCTACCTTAGCCTCAACTTTCTCCTTAATTAGCTCTTCGATTTTGTCTTGCCGCTCCTCAATTTTATCTGCTCTAGCTGAGTAATCTTTTCATCTAGCTGCGATGACATGTACATTTTCTGTGCTTCCAGCTGCGATGACATGTGCGTTTTCTGTGCTTCCAGCTGGGACGACAGCTGTGATGACATCTGGGACATGGCGGCTAATAATATGTTCATGTCCATAACTGTTTATAAACTAGGAACCTTTTGCTGTTCTTCNGGATTTGCATACGTATCTCGCTTGGTATACATGTCCCGCATTCCGTTGATGAACCTCTGGATTTTTACTCTTTCGGGGTGCTCACCAGATGCATCTCCAATTGCCAAACGAGCCAACCTTTCAATCTCGGTGGCGAATTCCTGTAGCGTCTCGTTGGATTTCTGGCAGCGTTTCTCCAGCTCCATCTGGTAAATCTGTCTCCTGTGCTCGCTACCATAACGTCTTTCCACTGCATCCATTAACGCATCGTAACTGTTCCTTTCACAATCAGGAATAGTCTGCAAGATTTCCGCTGCAGGTCCTTTTAATGCAACGAACAGTGCAGCGGATTTATCCTCCATGCTCCAGTGATTTGCTGTAACCGTCTTTTCTAACTGAAGCTTAAAAATTTGGAAAGGAATCGTGCCGTCTTTACCTTGGGCGCGCTCGTCGAAGTAGCTGGACGATTCAACTGCATATCTCCAATTCTTCCAATTCTTCTACCTTAGCCTCAACTTTCTCCTTAATTAGCTCTTCGATTTTGTCTTGCCGCTCCTCAATTTTATCTGCTCTAGCTGAGTAATCTTTTCATCTAGCTGCGATGACATGTACATTTTCTGTGCTTCCAGCTGCGATGACATGTGCGTTTTCTGTGCTTCCAGCTGGGACGACAGCTGTGATGACATCTGGGACATGGCGGCTAATAATATGTTCATGTCCATAACTGTTTATAAACTAGGAACCTTTTGCTGTTCTTCAACCTTCCCGGATGTCTGCTGCACATCCTCCCACGAACAAGCAGCCTCATCCTTGATGTCGCGTCGTCCTTACGATGGAAGTCGTATTTGTCAACGTCGATACCTTCCTTTTCCATAGCCTCTCCAGCCGTGATAGTAATTCCACTTTTCTTCCGGAGGTTCCTAAATTTCCCTTCTCCAACTCTTGCTTGAGTTCCTCAATTTTTAGATCCTGAATTTTTCATTAGTTCAGTAGTTTCTCCTCTGGGATTTATTTAAAAATCCCACTTCTGACACCAATTGTTACGATTATCCCCGAAACCTTGAGAGATTTCCCAAATATCCTATGGCTCGTATCGTTGGATTGTTAAATAAATGCTCACGATGACCAAATTGCAGTACAATTAACTTTATTGTACAGCAAATATTTACAATACTCGCTAATACAGTAAAAATACTTTACAACACTCGTTAAAGCAATTACAACGCTTTACAAAACTCGTTAACACAATTAAACTTATAGCTTGCTTAGGGCTGCCAGACGTCCCGGTTTTACCCGAACATGTCCCGGTTTTAGAATATTTGTCCCGGTGTCCCGGTCCGACCTTAAAATGTCCCGGGTTTCGTTTAAGTGTCCCGGGTTTCGATTTGATTGAACAAATTTTGAATAAAAATTACTACACTGAGAGAAAAAACGCGTTGTAATATTAAGAAAAATTTTATGAATTTACTGGGGGAAATAACGCATAGTAAACATGAATATTTTTTATTTGATTATCATTTTAAAATGTTCGTATTTAAAAACAATACTTTCATACCACGAACATGTGGTGTTGAATCAAACTGAACATTTGAATGCACATTTACATGTCTGGCTGTAGCTGAGTGCACGAAGATGCTTGCCACAATTTGCTAGTTTCCAGAGCGTCAGGGTTCAAATCCCATTACAGGCAGCATGAAATTTAAATTTTTTTGTTTAACTTAATTATGAAATGCATCCGTTAAGTGCAAAGCGCTTCGTTTTAATATTGGCGTTTTGAATTGAATATTTCTATACTAAATCCTAAAATTTGTATACTTAAATTTATTACGAGTTGTGTTGGTGCGCTTTCGTATGCGATTTTTTTTTTTAATTTAGCACGTTTTGCACAAGCAATAGTTGATGATTAATATAAGTATGTACCTAAATACGTTCAAATGAGATGCACAGAGTTTTACAATTATATTAAGCAAAAGCCAGAAGTTTTGAAACAAGTTCACATCAACGAAACAAATGACTGATATTTTAATGTTACCTTGTATTTAATTTTTTTTTTCTTTCGTGAAACCTAGATTACTTAAAAGTACCGTGCCGTTCAAAATTATTGGCTCGGAGACTCTTTCATCAGATCATAATTTCTAATCAGATCTTTTAGAAAAATTTTGAAAATGTAGGTTTTGAACCAATTAGTAAAGTAAAAGTTTGAAGTTACCAGAAAATTTTGTTGATTTTTTGCAATTATTTATTTTTTGCTAACAGTGTCTTCCACATACAAAAAAATGTCGAACATAGTTTGTATGGAAGAAACTCTCAGTAAAAGCAATACCAAAACTCAACTAAATTTTTATGGGCTGCAAAACTTCATTTTCAACATTTTTATAAAAAAGTCTCAATAGAAAGTTGCGAATTTGTATGCAAATTTATTGCATTTTCCCGAGTTTTGCACAAAGTTTAGAAATTTTATTTTTATGTTTTCTGATGTATTTAGTATAAACTGTTTGTCAAAATAAAAATCAACGGTTTAATTATTCTGAGCAATTCTGATCGACGGGGGAATAACTTTTTTGTCAGTTATTCACTATGGAATAGCAACGAAAAACTTTCCGGCAGAGGAATAAATATTTATTCCGATAGTTTTTCCCAAGAAAGGAAATTGCATTCGGAGTGTCAAAATATTATAAAATTTTTTTCATTATTATTTTTTTTTTTAATTTTTAAATACATGAAAAACTAACAAATATTGTCCAATACAACGTCAAGAACTTTGCCTGCTTTAAATCAAATACATTAACCAAAAAGATGAATATACCACAGTGTAGAGGAATAAATTCTCTACATAGTAATTGCAGTGGAAAATATCGATACCCGGCACGTCCCTATTCAAAATTAATAATTCTTCAAATTTAAATAAAAAACCTTCCCCGATGCCCACAAGAGATATAAGCTTGGACCTTAAGGAAAAAATGTCCACCTATTCAAGTGAAGCGGATGTATGTATTTTATTTTATTCATTTGAGCGCTTATGTTAAATAAAAGCTTTTTTCCATTTTTTCTTTATTTACAGCCTTATTCTGTATCACGAACGATAGGCAAAACGACCGATTCGTCAGCAGAAGAATGCTGCAAAAATTAGTCCGGCGGCATCATTTTAGCCGGTTTAAACGCAACCCAGACCATTACAACGTAATGTATGAAAATCAAGACGAAGACGACCGATAGAGTTTAAAATCGCAATCGTTCGTGATACAGAATAAGGCCCTTAGTCTTAACCAGGGTTGTTGCGAATATTTTTCCGAAATAAAAGTCCTTTCCGCTTAATAAACAAACCGCCTGTTCAAATTAAACAAATTTGGTATCATATGAAAGACGACTGAAATAGCTTTTAAACAGAAATAGCGAACGACCTCTATTTATATTTTTTTTTATAATTTAATACAAAAGAAATGCATATACCTGACACGAGATTTGTTTTATGGTAATTAGTTAACATTTTTTATTGAAATATTTTTCAATATGCGGCTTTCTTCGTTTAGACATTTTAGTTTTAAAGCTAGTTAAATCCTCTTTCATTTGATACCAAAGTTGTTTAATTTGGATAAGCGGTTTGTTTATTATCCGGAAAGAACTTTTATTTCGGAATAATATTCGCAACAACCCTGGTCTTAACCTAACACAAGCGGAAGATCGACTTGACTATTGACCGCGAGGTAGGCTTCAAGAACTAAATAGTTAGAACAAGTTATTGCAGGCCGACACAGAATCTATAACTTTCCAGGTCAGCTAGCAAACATCTTTAATTATCTTGTGGACTAGCTAGGGTTGCCAACATTTTCTAAGATACTTATAGTACTTTCTTCAAAAAATCTGAAAAAATATAGTACACTTCATATAAATATAATAATAAAAGACAATCCTTACTTCACAAAGGTAAATTTACTGAATGAATAATGAGTTTTTAGATTCAGGTTTAATGAGCTTAAAATTATAATACCAAATGAGTGAATAATAACACTGAGAGTATTCATGGGCGTAGCCAGGTAGGGGTAGGGGGGCCCGGGCCGCACCCTAACTTCCAAATTTTTGCCTAGATATTCAAAAATAGTACCACGAAATGGTTGCTCGATAATTTCGGCCCCCCTAACTTTCAAGGTTTTTCATATATATATACTGTATAACAAATTATACTCCCAACGCTAACAAAATAATTAGCAAATTGATTTAAAAAGTGGATATGTGTATCATCCGGTTCTGTATCAAGTTATTCTCTCTAACTTCAAAGCACTTCCATTTAAAGAGGGTAAAAACCTGGCTGTAGTCGATAATGAGCAAAAATGGATTGAACGGAAACTATAAATAAATTTATAGTTCAATTGTTTATTACTTTGTCTTTAGGTTTGTGTCTTCTAAGCGTACAACGAAGGTTTTGTATAACAGAACCAATCTGCGATTATTGATAAAATTATAGACTGGTTGGGTGAACAGCCAAGACGTTTACTTCTTAAGTGTGACAAAACAAAAGCAAGTAATCTATTTAGCATAAATGAATATACCAGCATAAAAACTCTGCATACTCAAAATGTTCAATACGTCCTCATATTTATGCATACCTATGTTTATAATTTAAGAGAAGATATTTCGCTGCAAAGCAATGATTATAAATTGTTATTTTACCTTTCAAAATTGCGGAGGAATATTACAGAGTATACGGAAAAAAGTTTATTTTTTTACATTTTTTATTTTGAATAACGTCTGGTCCGGCTATTTGGTTTACTATACAGGTATGTAGAGCTATGAATAAAAAAAAATACATCAGGGTTTAGTTGAGATATTCGCTGTTGACTTTTGTTTTGAATATTTCCCACTACTGCAAAGCTTTTGACTGCCATTCACCTGGGAGTGGCCCGCGTGCGCTGGGTTTGGGTCCCGCCACGTTAAAACCCTGGCCAATGAAAAAAAAACCACATGCCTCGGATGATACCCCCTTCTTTTGATTACGATAACGGCAAACATAGGAAGGACTATGATTTTAGGGTATGCCCTTGGAGTATCCGAACCCTTAATCGGGATGGTGCCTGTGCCCGGGTTGTTGATGTCCTAGGGAAAATAAATGCTGGCATCATCGCCATCCATGAAATGCGATGGACGTAAGCGTGTAGCCTTGCGACGTCTACTTTTGAATGGCAGAAGCACTGAAAGAATTGGAGAAGACGAACCGGAGGTCCCGGTCGATAACGATGTAGTCGATATCCCAGCGCCTGACGGTGACGAAAAGTACGAAAGCCGCTTGAGCTGACGGCCTGTCAGCTGAGCTATTTAATTACGATGGCAAGGAGGTAATAAGGTGCATGCCCGACGACTGGAATACAAGTGCGCTCTGCCCAATCCACAAGAACGGCGACCCCGCTATGCGTGCCAACTACCGCGGGATCAGCCTTCTAAGCATAGGTTGCAAGGTCTTATCGAATGTATTGTGTTAAGACCGAATACCACCCTCAGTGAAGTGATTGGGCCTTATTAGTATGGCTTTAGACCTGGAAAATCTACCATAGACCAGGTATTCACAATACGCGAGATCTGGGAAAAGACCCGCGAGAAAAGGATCGGCACTCACCACCTATTTGTCGACTTTAAAGGCGCTTTCGACAGCACTAACAGGAGTTTCCTATATGCCACTATGTCTGAATATGACATCCCCGCAAAACTCATACGGCTGTGAAAAATTACGTTGAGCAATACCACCAGCTCTGCTTTCTTTCCGTACCGCCACCAGACGGGGTTTCAGACAGGGCGACTCTCTTTCAAGTGACTTCTTTAATCTGATGTTGGAGAAGATAATAAGATCTGCAGAACTGAACCGCTCAGGAACAATTTTCTATAAGAGCGTACAATTGCTGGCTTATGCCGATGACACTGACATCATCGGTAAGAAAAACCGCGAAGTCTGTCCTGCCTTTTCCAAGTTGGACAAGGAAGCAAAGCGAATGGGTCTGGAGGTAAACGAGGACAAGACGAAGTATCTCCTGTCATAAAACAAACAATGAGCACATTCGCGCCTTGGCACCCACGTCACTTTTGACAGCTATAAGAAAGTAGAGAATTTTGTTTACTTGGGAACCAGCATTAACACCGATAATAATGTCAGCATGGAAATCCAACGCAGAATCGCTCTTGCCAACGAGTACTGCTTTGGACTGAGTAGGCAATTCAGGAGTAAAGTCCTTTCTCGACGTACGAAAACCACGCTATAAGTCACTCATCATACCCTTGCTGGTATATGGCGAATTAAAATACAGCGGCTCAACTGGCTTGACCATGTCGTTCGAATGGACACCGACGCCCCAGCTCTGAAAGTATTCTGGCTTCACTTGGCATTGCCAAATGGCGTCAGTTGGCCAAAACCGCTTTGGCGGTTACAGGGAATAAGAGAATAGATCTATAACCTTATCAGTCACACAGTGTTATAATCCCGAAGAAATCGTTGACGGTGGTACCGGGAGGGTACCGTACATGACGGTAGGAAGTTTAGTTTGGGTTAAAGTCTCGACGAATAGTTTTATATCAACTTTTGTGAACTTCTGTTTATTTGTTTTTGGACAACATATTTACCTCTATTGGTTACAATAATTTTAAGCTTATATAAAAAATTGTTTGGTATGTAGTAAGTTTGGTGAAACTAGAAAACGATGTGANTAGTATGGCTTTAGACCTGGAAAATCTACCATAGACCAGGTATTCACAATACGCGAGATCTGGGAAAAGACCCGCGAGAAAAGGATCGGCACTCACCACCTATTTGTCGACTTTAAAGGCGCTTTCGACAGCACTAACAGGAGTTTCCTATATGCCACTATGTCTGAATATGACATCCCCGCAAAACTCATACGGCTGTGAAAAATTACGTTGAGCAATACCACCAGCTCTGCTTTCTTTCCGTACCGCCACCAGACGGGGTTTCAGACAGGGCGACTCTCTTTCAAGTGACTTCTTTAATCTGATGTTGGAGAAGATAATAAGATCTGCAGAACTGAACCGCTCAGGAACAATTTTCTATAAGAGCGTACAATTGCTGGCTTATGCCGATGACACTGACATCATCGGTAAGAAAAACCGCGAAGTCTGTCCTGCCTTTTCCAAGTTGGACAAGGAAGCAAAGCGAATGGGTCTGGAGGTAAACGAGGACAAGACGAAGTATCTCCTGTCATAAAACAAACAATGAGCACATTCGCGCCTTGGCACCCACGTCACTTTTGACAGCTATAAGAAAGTAGAGAATTTTGTTTACTTGGGAACCAGCATTAACACCGATAATAATGTCAGCATGGAAATCCAACGCAGAATCGCTCTTGCCAACGAGTACTGCTTTGGACTGAGTAGGCAATTCAGGAGTAAAGTCCTTTCTCGACGTACGAAAACCACGCTATAAGTCACTCATCATACCCTTGCTGGTATATGGCGAATTAAAATACAGCGGCTCAACTGGCTTGACCATGTCGTTCGAATGGACACCGACGCCCCAGCTCTGAAAGTATTCTGGCTTCACTTGGCATTGCCAAATGGCGTCAGTTGGCCAAAACCGCTTTGGCGGTTACAGGGAATAAGAGAATAGATCTATAACCTTATCAGTCACACAGTGTTATAATCCCGAAGAAATCGTTGACGGTGGTACCGGGAGGGTACCGTACATGACGGTAGGAAGTTTAGTTTGGGTTAAAGTCTCGACGAATAGTTTTATATCAACTTTTGTGAACTTCTGTTTATTTGTTTTTGGACAACATATTTACCTCTATTGGTTACAATAATTTTAAGCTTATATAAAAAATTGTTTGGTATGTAGTAAGTTTGGTGAAACTAGAAAACGATGTGATTGAGTAAAAACAAGAAGAGAAGAGCTGAAACTAGAAAAGTAATACAAAGAAGGAGAAAGATGAGAGAAAGTAAATAGAGCAACTATAGGAGTTGTTGGTAGTAGGAGCATTAGTATGTGACTCCTCCACCCATAAGATATTTGCGACCTCGCAAATTTGAACTAAAACTATGATGGTGGTTTTGTAATAATCTTCTTATATGTATATGTACTTAAACTATTTTTTTTTTTGGTTTTGTNAAAATCTACCATAGACCAGGTATTCACAATACGCGAGATCTGGGAAAAGACCCGCGAGAAAAGGATCGGCACTCACCACCTATTTGTCGACTTTAAAGGCGCTTTCGACAGCACTAACAGGAGTTTCCTATATGCCACTATGTCTGAATATGACATCCCCGCAAAACTCATACGGCTGTGAAAAATTACGTTGAGCAATACCACCAGCTCTGCTTTCTTTCCGTACCGCCACCAGACGGGGTTTCAGACAGGGCGACTCTCTTTCAAGTGACTTCTTTAATCTGATGTTGGAGAAGATAATAAGATCTGCAGAACTGAACCGCTCAGGAACAATTTTCTATAAGAGCGTACAATTGCTGGCTTATGCCGATGACACTGACATCATCGGTAAGAAAAACCGCGAAGTCTGTCCTGCCTTTTCCAAGTTGGACAAGGAAGCAAAGCGAATGGGTCTGGAGGTAAACGAGGACAAGACGAAGTATCTCCTGTCATAAAACAAACAATGAGCACATTCGCGCCTTGGCACCCACGTCACTTTTGACAGCTATAAGAAAGTAGAGAATTTTGTTTACTTGGGAACCAGCATTAACACCGATAATAATGTCAGCATGGAAATCCAACGCAGAATCGCTCTTGCCAACGAGTACTGCTTTGGACTGAGTAGGCAATTCAGGAGTAAAGTCCTTTCTCGACGTACGAAAACCACGCTATAAGTCACTCATCATACCCTTGCTGGTATATGGCGAATTAAAATACAGCGGCTCAACTGGCTTGACCATGTCGTTCGAATGGACACCGACGCCCCAGCTCTGAAAGTATTCTGGCTTCACTTGGCATTGCCAAATGGCGTCAGTTGGCCAAAACCGCTTTGGCGGTTACAGGGAATAAGAGAATAGATCTATAACCTTATCAGTCACACAGTGTTATAATCCCGAAGAAATCGTTGACGGTGGTACCGGGAGGGTACCGTACATGACGGTAGGAAGTTTAGTTTGGGTTAAAGTCTCGACGAATAGTTTTATATCAACTTTTGTGAACTTCTGTTTATTTGTTTTTGGACAACATATTTACCTCTATTGGTTACAATAATTTTAAGCTTATATAAAAAATTGTTTGGTATGTAGTAAGTTTGGTGAAACTAGAAAACGATGTGATTGAGTAAAAACAAGAAGAGAAGAGCTGAAACTAGAAAAGTAATACAAAGAAGGAGAAAGATGAGAGAAAGTAAATAGAGCAACTATAGGAGTTGTTGGTAGTAGGAGCATTAGTATGTGACTCCTCCACCCATAAGATATTTGCGACCTCGCAAATTTGAACTAAAACTATGATGGTGGTTTTGTAATAATCTTCTTATATGTATATGTACTTAAACTATTTTTTTTTTTGGTTTTGTCCTCCTTTTCCACTGAGCTTTATAATATTTAGTTTACCAATTATTTGAGGCATCAGTAACATAATTTCCGTTTTTATTATATACATCAAGTTTTTTGTATTTAGGCTTATTTTGCCAATTTCTCTGTTACTTACAATATTTTCTACCTGTTCAGTCGGTTTACAATCCTTTTTTCGGTTCGATTTCTCAATTCTTTCAATTTTCTCCGTTTCGTATATTGTGCACAATTTTTGAATGTACTATTTATCAAAATTTTTTTTAATAAAATCTATGGGTCTCTTTTTTGTTATAGAATGAATGGGATTGTCATGATACAAATATTTAAAGGTAGTTTCACTTCTTCTTAGCCGCCATTGCTCCCATTTGACGTAAACTGTGCTTTTGGCATTTTCTTTTGAAATCGAGCTACCATATTTTTTGACAAAAGTAAAAAAGTGATTGATTACTTCAAAAAAAAGATATATATATATATAATTATTTAAAAGAAATTAAAGCTTTTAGCGATAGTGAATATAAAACGGAAGGTAAGTGAAATATTACATAAGTGGTATTCGCGCTTCTGTGTATTCGCTGTATCCTGCGTAAGTGTAACTGGACGAGCGTGTGGTTGTTGTTGCATGTGTATTTGATGTACCGCTAGCAACAACAAATCACACGCTCATGCAGTTACGATTACACAACATACAACGAATACACATAAAAGCGAATTCCCCTAATGTATTCACATAAAATATGCATTTACCCTTATTAATTATTGTATTGTTTTTTAATAAGATGAGCTGCATATTTAGGAGCTGCAATGGTGCATGGAAACTGAAAATGTGTTACCAAAAGTATCGTTTGTTTGTTGCGTGCACTTTTCCGCGAAAGATTTCAACCGGAGGAACGGATGCGCCCAATAAGAGCGCTAATCTCCGAAACCGCTTAACCGATTTCAATGAAATTTTGTGGGTGTGTATTGTTGGTTCCAACTTAAAAGATAGGATAGTTGTGAACCTGAGAAAAAATATTGTTTTTCATCGAAATTTTTTCTATGCTTCTCGCATCGTGCATATCTAATATATAAAAATCTCGTGTCACGGTGTTAATGGTCGAACTCCTTATAAACGGCTCGACCGATCTTTATGAATTTTTTTGTGTATATATGGTAGGTATGAGAATCGGATGTAAAGTATATTTCATACCGGGCATGGCACCTCCCATACAAACCGAATTTTTCATACTGCATATCTCTGGATGTGTTTATGGAAGAGTACTAGAACTTGGTGTGTACAAGATATATAAAATCAGTCGCGTGGTCATGAAGAAAAATTGGGACTATTGGAAAAAGGGGCGTGGCACCTCCCATGGTAGATTACTCGAAAATATGGAGATATATGAAATCAATCCCATACTCTTAGAGAAAATTGGGGCTGTTTGAAAAGGGGGCGTGGCGCCTTTCAAGCGCACTGAAACTATTACGTTTCTTTGTACACATGTACAGTTTTGCTAGGTTATTTAAGACGGCAATGGAAATATGTGTTCTGACATCCACCAAACCGTAATATTAGAATAAATGCGTCACTGGAAATCATGAACGTGAACTGTTGGTGAAAATGTTAGACCATAATGTTTCAATACAAAAAATTTATTTTGGGCGGAACGAAGTTCGCCGGGTCTGCTAGTGTAAATATACAAATGTATAAATGTAGACGCATAATAAAACTAATGTATGCATGCAGATGCAAGGAGCTATACATCATGCGTTATCACAAAGAAGTTTATGCTTCCCTAGAATCCGAAATAAAGCAACATCCTACTTAGTTTCTTAAAGTTCCAACTGCATATAATATATCATGTTAAAGATAATGCTACATTGCTGGTGTGCCTTACATTTATAGCAATTTAAATCAAGCTCATTTAATACGAACAATCATGTAAGTTACAACTTACTTTTTAATGAAATAAAAATTCCTTAAAAAATATTAAAATTTCCAAAATAATTATTTGATTAGGTTGCAGTGCTACCTCAACAATTTGCGAAAAGTAGAAACGTCAGTAAGCACAGTTTATATCAAAAAATTTAAAAGTGAAACTACCTTTTTTTGTATCTGGGTATTGTTATAATAGGTAAATATTTTAAAAATTTTTTCATCTAGTTCTAAGTTTTTATTTTCTTTTCCAGCTTCAAGCAGTCTTAAATGTTCGTTTAATGTCCAGTGAAGTCGTTCTATGTCTGAGTTTCCGGCTGTGTAATATGCTGTAGTTGTATGAGCGTCGATATTTTGTTCTTTTAAAAATAAACGTACTGTGTTGTGTAAAATAAATCGGTCGTTGTCAAATATTTCTTATTCATTTTTCCCAAATATTGTATGCGTTGTTTTATAGCTTCTAATATTGCTACCCAGCATGATCCAATAATGAAAGGTTTTGTAAGTAAAACTTTCTCTCGCTCTAATTTTATCAATGACACTCCCACCCTACTCCTAAAAACAATATTTCTTTTCCGAATTTCTTTGCAAGTTTTAGGAGCATTTTCGAATTTTTAGTAGTGAAATTTTTACCTTTTAAATTTGAAGAAATGTTTGTTCTGCATTCGCTGAAGAGACGAAATTCCCTTAAATGCCGAATAGTAGTATTTATTGACATTCGTGGCTACCTATTGATTATGTCAAGTCGCTGAAAAGTAAACCGCGCAATGATTCTGGTAAATGAGTAAACGAAGGTATTTAGGTATTGACCTACAAAACACAATCCTGGTGTCCCCGAATGAGACTTCGACGCAATATAATCAGTGATCGGACTTCTACCACATTGTGGTAGATCTGCCACGCTTTAGAGCATCTACCACATCTACCACACAAGGTCTGTACCACATATTCGCGTTTTTGAGTAGTTTTATTTTTGCTCGTCACAATTTTCTTAATTTTAAGAGAAAAAATTGTCTAACACTAAACACTAACAATTCAATTTTTCGACAGGAAACTGGGTTTTATTGTGTTAAATTGCAAAATATATGATTTATAAAAAGAGTTAATAGCGAAAATGTTAAAAAATGGCGATTTTTGTGAAAGTATTAGCAAATTTCAGTGCATCTAAAGTTTCTAAAGCGTTGTTTACTTTTGCTTGAGAATTGTTCAAATCGGCAAATCCCAAGTAGCTGTTTTTGGAACGTGCCACATTTGTGCGCTACATCGTGATGTGATAAAAAGAAAAGCTGGCAGCACTCCGCAAGGTTGCAGAAATCTTTCAAAATATGTTAGAAAAATATCTTGATATGGAAGGGAACTGCTTTACACTGTCAAGGAAAGAAATTGCCAAAACTCAAAGCAATTTTTATTAACTTCAATCTTGCACTTTATTATACTAAAATATTTTTTTTAGATTCTAATTAAAAGGTTTGCAATTTAGGTGACACCTTCCAGAATTTTTTAATTTTTTTTATACAAAGTTTAATCCAAAACCTGAGATCTACCACATTATTTTGAAATCTACCACATTTTTTTCCAGATTCTACCACACAAATTTTTTTTCAGTCGGATCACTGAATATAATATTGGCACACCGCATCCATGGGATCAATCGTAACACACGACAGCTCGGTTTAGTCAATGGTGCGATGTGATTGCGCACTTACGGCACTACTCATTTGACGAAGTAGATCACGTTCCCTGCTTCAGTCGTTCAGTAGCTGGGTGTCCTTTTTATTCTTCCTGAGTTCGACCAGCACGAATCGCCAATTGNATTTTTTTCCAGATTCTACCACACAAATTTTTTTTCAGTCGGATCACTGAATATAATATTGGCACACCGCATCCATGGGATCAATCGTAACACACGACAGCTCGGTTTAGTCAATGGTGCGATGTGATTGCGCACTTACGGCACTACTCATTTGACGAAGTAGATCA
>NW_016158139.1:0-13274 GCF_001687245.7 Rhagoletis zephyria
TTTTTTTTTTGCACAAGAATATTGTTTTCGCTTCCAAAAATTTTCGTCTACTTTTCACTCTGAATTTTTCGATTTTCGAATTTTATAGCCCATAATATTTGAATATAACCAACAATGTGCATCTAAAAATTTCNGTATTTGAGATCATATTAATGGCATATTCTCAGTTTCATTAAACCAAAGCGAAAGGGGTGAATCTAAAGGCGTGCAACGAAGCTTCATCATTGGAAAAAACTTCAACTCGAGTTATTATAGACCATTTCAGTCACCCAATCACCAATCGGTTTGGTAATTTTTTTTAATATTCAAAATTTTTTCAAGAAAAATTTTTTTGGCATTTTTTTTTTTGCACAAGAATATTGTTTTCGCTTCCAAAAATTTTCGTCTACTTTTCACTCTGAATTTTTCGATTTTCGAATTTTATAGCCCATAATATTTGAATATAACCAACAATGTGCATCTAAAAATTTCTGTTAATTTTTTCAATTATTTTTGCCGCCAGTTTTTTGTGTTTTTTTTTTCATTTGACAATTGCCATTGGAAAAAAATTGCATTGATCAAAACTTTTTTTGCGAAAAATCATAGTGCGTAATTACATACCTGTCCATTTTTTCTTTTTATTTAAATAATCATTTAAAATATTTAGGTAATCAAAAGCTTCTCGGAATTCCTATAAAATGGGTTTTGAATGGAGCACGATATGTTCGCCTTTTACTGCCCGTCTCCACAGGATAAAGTTTATATCTTGATACATATGTTAGAATATAAATAGCCAATGGAGACCGCTCATTGCTCTTCAAGAGTAATATATATCAGAGCTTATATCTTGCCATCTATTGCCGGCAGTTTGGTAGTTTGACAGCTACATGTTCATTTGCATGAAAACTCGTGGCGGCAACATTACTGATATTTTAATATAAAAGCAAATATTGAACTGTTTTCGGTTAAAATATTTGTAATTATGTACTTGGTGTAAAATAGCCTATTTTCTAAATTTTTTAAGTGATCAAATCCGGCAAAACTACGTTTTAGAAGCTATCTCACAGATACTTACATCAAGATAAAAAGCGCACACAAATATTGCCACTGATATAATTTATATCTACCAAAATTACAGCTGGACAGCAATAAGTTTTATTCTGTGGAGACGGCCAGTTAACGATATATCTATATGTATACGTATGTATTTAAAAGTTTATAATGATACTACGAACAATAAAGCGGGAACGAAAAGTTTTATTGCGTTTTCAAACAAAATAATTAAACAAAATCTACCAAAATGAGAAAAAATTTACCTTTTTACCAACCCAAATTGTTTCTACCAATTTTGGTAACAATTTACCAAAGTGGCAACCCTGTTTGGCGTGCACGTGTGAGTAATACCCTCTCCTGCCCATATTGTATTTATCTATCGATTTTCTTTGTTAGTAGCTAGATTTTATCATAACCCGTGCTGAGTTTGAATTAGATTTTTTAATTTTTTTCATAAAAAAAAATCTGGAGTGATTCATAAATTTCTCAGAAACTACTAGGCCTATCGAAAACTGATGTGCTAACTGTGTGATTAGTGGACTCAATTTTTTTTAGCTGAATAACGGTAAACTACAAAAATCTCTAAAACCATAGGAAAATAAATTGACTCGATTTTCAGACGTAGCGAGCAATTTTACATACAGTGAAAGATGAGTTCACCGATAGGGGCGCAGGAGTCGAGATATTTGAAAACCCCGTATTTATAGTCCGATTGGGTTCATATTTGGAACGTGTATGAACTACATCGAAAGGAATAACTCCACTAAAAATGTTGCCGATAGGTGGCGCACGAGTCGATATACATATGCGGTAAACCAGTATTCATGGTCCGATTTCGTTCATATTCAGAAAGCTTGCTTTAAAAATATTTGTTTTTACTATTAACTTATTTGAAATCAATATTGTGTAAGAGTTTTAAGAAATAAATTTCTGATCTTAGCTCCTTGTGGCACATATGTATGATTGTGAACATCGCCAATCATAACTCACAATTTAATTTCGTATGTATCATCAAAAACAAATTCGTTCCGTAAGAAATTTGCTCCGTGTATGTAACTTTGCCGCCGATATTGTAAAATACTTTAAGGTTTTTAGGAATTTAGTCTGAAAGTTACCAAGTGCTTTCGGAAGTTACCAAACTACCAAAACAGAATAAAAATTACCAAGTTTGGTATCATTTTACCAAAGTGGCAGCCGTGTGTGCTTTATGCTCCTCACGTTAAACGGTGGGTGCACCCAGTACTTTCTCCTATTATTAGCTTTTTTTCTTTGATAGTGTTGCCAGCCACACAAAGATTATAAAAAATGTGCACATCTACATAATGCAAAGAAAAATTTATTTTACTCGAATACAATGAGGTGGGACTTATGCCCTTGAGAGATACCGACTCCTTATTTGTAGGTTTGGTATTTACCGCTGATGAATAACAATAAAGAAAAATTAACTGATTAAGTGGTTTTGTTATTTTTAATAAAAATAAAAAAAATTTCAAAAATACAGATATCATCGAATGAATTTGTACTCCATAAAATTTTAAAGAAGAGCTAATGTTATCTTGTAATAGTATCCTTACATTTTTGTAAAGTTGTATTCTTATTTGTTCATTGCGCTTTTTTATAGCATTTTTTATTATTATCCGTCTGTTGCCAACCAAATATCCGAGGTGCAATCTCCGCCCGGGTAACGCATTTCATGGGGAAGTGAAGGTCCATGCGGTTCATTACCAAAGTCCACAAGAAATTCCTCATTAAGCTTCATGCCTCCATTTACCACATCAACGTCTATTAAAACAATGTGTCCGCCTTTTTCGACCATTTTCGGATAAAACTATGTGAGAAAAAGATAAATTAATTTAATTTATTGATTGGTGACAGGTAACAAGATAAACAGAAATAACATCAGTTGACACGATTTCGCATAGTGGTGCGAAATTAAGTCAATTGACATTATTACCTTTTCAAAAGCGAAATAAAGTAAAAAAAAGGGAAATAAAGTAAATGACTCAAATGGAAAAAATTTTGTTATTGTATCCAGGGTTGCCACTGCTGAAAAAAATATTTACCATCCACTTGAGAAAAATCTACCAAATCTGGAAAATATCTACCAATAAATTTTGTATAGTTATTTTAATAAAAACTATAGTTTTGTTATTTTTTTATTTATTTTAATTAAACTATTTTTCTATTTGTTTAGTTATTTCAATAAGAATAAAAATTGTTTTTAAGGAACTTTTTATTTAACTAATTATACGGTCATATTATTCATATTATATTAGTCATATTATTGGCATATTCGCAGTTTCCTTCAACCAAAAGCGGAAGTGATAAAACTAAAGACAACAACGAAACTTCATAATTTGAAAAACATATACAGAGACTCAAAAAAGCACTTGCTGATTTTTTTTATTATTCGCAATGTTTTTCAAGAAAAAATTTGGTGCTGCTTTAACTAAATCCATAAAAATTAAGGATTCAAACTATATACATTATTTGGAAAAATTCAAAAAATTTTTGTCCAAATTTCAAATTTTTTACTCTGAATTTTTAGAACAATTTAAGTTAATACTTGACTATAGCTCACAATGTAATTCCCGCTGATTTTTTTTTTTTTAATTTTTTGCCGCCAGTCTTTTGTGTTTTTATACCCGAGCGCACTTGTGCACAAGGGTATATTAATTTTGTTCACATAACGGTTGTTTGTAACAGCCAAAACGAATACATAAATGATCAGGATGAAAAAAGAAACCGATTAAGCCATGTCTGTCTGTCCGTCCGTCCGTGTACACGATAACTCGAGCAAAAATTGAGGTATCTCAACGAAAATTGGTATGTAGGTTTCCCTTAATCCAAGGTACGTTGGTATTGAAAATGGGCGAAATCGGACTGTAACCACGCCCATTTCCCATATAACGGTAATTTCCAGAAATACGAAAACTGCGATATTTTAGTAACTACTGAAGATAATTCACTCAAAATTGATATTTCCAATAATTTTTAGACGAAAAATAAGAATATTATAAATTTTTGGAAAATGGGCGTAGCCACGCCCACTTATGGTTACATGTGTATATCTTGGTAACCGCTGCACCAATTTCTTCCAAACTTGGCACAGTTGTTGGCCTTGGTACAGCATAAAAAACCGCCGAAACTTTTTAAAATCGGACAATAACCACGCCCACATCCCATATAACGGTAATTTAGAGAAATACAAAATCTTCGATAAATCAGTAAATATTGAAGCTAATTTATTCAAAATTGATGCTTGCAACAATTCTTTACCAAGAAATACGTTTATGGTAAAATTTTGGAAAATGGGCGTGGCACCGCCCACTTATGATCACATATATGTATATCGGTAACCGTTCTACCAATTTGTACCAAACTCGGTATAGTTATTGTGCTTGCCACATATAAGCAAGACGTTGTAAATTATTGAAATCGGACTAAAATTACGGCCGCTTTTCATATAACGGTAAATTTCAGAAATGCTTGAAACTTCAATATTTCGAAATTTAAGGACTCTAATTTACTCAAAATTGATACACCCCGGCTTACCATCTAGCGGTAGGTTTCGGAGAAAAAAAATATTTTTAATACTTGCGCCGGGTATTTAATGTTCGGCTCCGCCCGAACTTAGAATTTCTTACTTGTTTTATTTAACAATTTCTATTGATAAAAATGGCGTTGATTTAATTTTTTTTTTGCGAACAATCATATTGCGTCATTACATACCTGTCAATATTTCTTTATATGTATTTTAATAATCATTTAAAATATTTAGGCAATCAAAAGCTCCTCGGGATTCCAGTAAAATTAGTTTTGAATGGAGCACGATATGTTCGCCTAATCTCGATATACATTTATACGTATGTAAGTATATAAAAAGTATGCAAAGAAATTTATAATATGAAGATAACTACGAAAAATAAATCGGGAACGAAAAGTTCAACAAAAACCTACCAAAATGAGAAAAAATTTACATTTTTACCAACCCAAATTTTTTCTACCAATTTTGGTAACAATTTTCCAAAGCGGCAACCCTGATTGTATCGCACGTGAGATATGAATGTTGTTACAATAAACATTGCACCGTAGGTGTTTCCATATCTAGATTCTAGATGAATGAGGTTAATGCCAAATCATCAGTGCTTCCATCTAGACACAAGAATATAATAAAAACACGTTGCGAAGATCCAAACCCTAAAAGAGCTGGAATACGAGAAATATTTGATGAAGAAAGTAGAAAGGACCCAGGACTTCCAAAACATGTTTCGTTTCCATAAATAAAGCGAACACTATTGAATGAACACTTTCTTTCACACTATTCAAAAATCGTGCAAAATGCGTTTTTCTCCTTTTGGTTGTTCTTTTGTCTAATATCAATTGGGATTAACCGTTATAAATTATGTACCTGTAAAAACATTAGAATGCATTAACTAGATCGCTCTCACCAGCTTCGCTCAGTTTATAAAATTTCTACGTGATACATTAGGTGTAATTTATTTTAATTAAACTGAACATAACATCAGTCGGGATTAACCGTTATAAATTATGTACCTGTAAAAATATTCGAATGCACTAACTAGATCGCTCTCACCAGCTTCGCCAAATTTATAAAATTTCTACGTGATACATTAGGTGTAATTTAATTTAATTAAACTCAACATACTAAAAATATGCGAAAAGCAGAAGATTTTAAATTTTTTAAATATCTTCAATTGATCGTGTAACACTCGAGCAATTTGATAAATAGGCATTGAAATTTTATAAATTGTATATTTTTGAAAGGGGAAAGGTGTGTTAAAAAGAAAAACAATATGAATAAATCATATTAAAGGTCTGAAATCATGAAAATGCCTTCAAGGAAATGGCAGAATTAAACCTTGTTGCAAGTTCACATGGGAAATCTGCTTACGACCTGATTGGAATAAATTTTAAGAGATTACCAGCTAGAGCAAGTGTTCAACTTCTGATGTTACAACAAATTCGTACACCCGAAGCCCTCTACCAATGGGCTGCTGTATGTTTCCAATGGGATGCCTGTAAAAAATAACTACAAATAACTTTTCAGTGGACTTTATTTCGACTATGACCACAGTATACCAGTAGAAAAGTTTTTTGTTTTTGTAGCTGTTTCGTGGTGAAAGTCCTTTATGGGGACCAAATTTCCCCACAAGAAATTGAGCGCATGGTTGCTTTTGCATGCCAAAAGAAAGAATATTAGAAAACATTGATAAAAAGTCTGAGATAATACAATTATATTCTACTAAAAATAAACCCAATAATGTGCGCTAATTAGATAATGCGATAATCATCTTTTACAAAATAATATTGCGGATGAGATTGCTCTGAGCGCTTGTGTTGTTTACCAAGAAAATGCAGCCCTGTTGGTTTTTATTTCTGTATCGCATCGCGGTGAGTTTCTATTTCTTGGTAACTCGGTTTGTGAAATGGTAAACAAATTATTGAAATTTATTTATTTGATGTGTTTAACATTTGATTAATGCAATTTTCTGTATAGTCTGAAAAGCTATTAATTACAAGCACAGCATCAACGGTGATTGTAAGAACTACTGCAATCCCTGCGGTTTTTCCTCTTGGTAAATGCGTTCTGGTCGTGACCAAGGGTGGTCTCCCAAATCAGCTGGGAATAAGGTTAGTTATTTTCAATTTTATATCTTTGTTCGTCGACATTATAGGACATGTCATCATTGCATTGTTGCAGAACAGAACGCCCCAACCACTGCTGTGGTAAATATGTACCAGCAGTACTGCCCACAGCCGTCGGTGCAGTGATTTCGATAGCTGAACAAACGCCATCTGCTGGGCATTCCCACAGCTTGCTGACACGTGTGAATGCAACTGCCGCTAAATTTGGTTACTAACAGTGCAATAGTGCCATGTCATTGGCAAAAACACTAAGGGATGCTAGCATATAGAGGTTTGTAAAGTTTTTGGAATCGAAGAACCTACTCGAAGAAGACCATGGCCGCAAACCTATTATGAAACATCTTCTGGCATGCCTTTGACAATCGTTAAATCTTACTAATCTTATCTTACTAATATTATAAATGTGAAAGTTTGTATGTTTGGATGTTTGGGAAATCATCACGCGGAAACGACTGAACACATTTGCATGGCATTTCGCACAGAGATAGCTTATGACCTACAGTGGAAAATAGGCTAATTTTTTGGAAGAGTTGCCACCTGTTAAAAAAGTTTAATTGAATTAATACGCGGAAACGACTGAACACATTTGCATGGCATTTCGCACAGAGATAGCTTATGACCTACAGTGGAAAATAGGCTAATTTTTTGGGAGAGTTGCCACCTGTTAAAAAAGTTTAATTGAATTAATATGCGGAAACGACTGAACAGATTTGCATGGCATTTCGCACAGAGATAGCTTATGACCTATGTAGGAAAATAGGCTACTATTTTAAGAGTTATCACGTATTAGGAAAGTTTAATTAAATTAATACGCGTAAATGACTGAACTGATTTGCATGGAAGTTTTCACACGGATAGCTTATGAGCTAGGTTGAAAAATAGGCTACCTTTTTTAAGAGTTACTACCTGCTAAAAAATTTGAATTAAATTAATAAGCGGAAAAGTCTGAACGGATTTGCATGAAATTTTGCAACCAGATAGCTTATGACCTACAGTGGAAAATAGGCTAATTTTTTGAAAGAGTTGCCACCTGTTAAAAAAGTTTTAATTAAATTAATACGCGGAAACGACTGAACAGATTTGTATGGCATTTCGCACAGAGATAGCTTATGACCTATGTTGGAAAATATGCTACTATTTTAAGAGTTATCACGTATTAAGAAAGTTTAATTAAATTAATACGCGTAAATGACTGAACTGATTTGCATGAAAGATTGCACACAGATAGCTTATGACATAGACTGGAAAATAGGCTACTTTTTTAAGAAGGATACCTGTTTGAAAATGAAATTTTGCTCAAAGATGGTTTATGACCTGGACTGAAAAATAGGCTACTTCCTTAACCGGGTTTCCGATCAGAACGAAATTTAGTACACTTACTACGGATTTCGGAAGGATAGTCTTAGACTGAAAGTAAGTCCGATAACTCAAGGCCCCTCCCATACAAATTGGAATTTTCATATTACATACATATCTCTGGAAGTAATTGTGGGAGAGAACTGAAACTTGGTATAGTGATATGTATGTGAAATCAATGTTGGCATTAATCGATTGATGTTTTAATTAGTTAGTTGATTCGATTAAATTCAATCTGATTACAGTTAATCATGATTAATTTTAATCCGACTAAACAGTTAATCGTAACCGCGATTAAAAAATTAAATTTATTCATTAACTCTTAATTTGATCAAGTAGGTTTGGTGATTAATTAAGTTATGCTGGAATTTCCCTGTGCACACAAAGCAAGTATAATCCGGTGTGGCTAAGTCGGGTTTCCTCATCAATCTAAGCAATTTGGTGTGCATTTTCATTAAGATATATACCAACAAACGTTTTACAAACTAGGTTTGTAAAAGTTCCCAGTTTATGTATTACTAATAACAATAATTATATTTTTTTATATTATGTGCTTTTTATAAGCGTAAAATACAACATAATTACTATAACTGGTGTTTGGTTTCAAACTCGGACAAAGTAGACAAATTGATCAGATTTTATTTTTAATTGGATTAACGATTAATGTTTTAAATTAATTAAACGTAATCGCAGCCAGCGATTAACGATTAAAAAAATGTTATCATTAATCGTACAGTTGATTACGACTAATTAATTTTAATCGTCAAACGCGATTAACATTTTAATCGTTAATTTTTAATCGTTAGTCAGATTAACAGTTTGCCAACACTGTGTGAAATCATGTTCATATTCACGGAGAAAAATGGACATTTTTGGAAAAGAGGCGTAGCACCTTTCATACTGACTGAAAGTTTCATATTGCGTATCTCTTCAAATGTTTGGGGTAAAGCACTCAAGCTTGGTATGGAAATACATATGTATGTATGTATGTGAAACTAATACCATACTCATGGAGAAAAATGAGAGTTATTGGAAAAGGTGGTGTGGCAACTCCCATGCAAATTGATTTTTCTATGCTGCATATCTCTGGAGGTGTTTATTGCAGAGGACTAGAACTTGGCACCGAGATGTGTATACAAAATTAATTCCATACTCATGGAGAAGAATTTGCGTTATTCGAAAAGGAGACATGGTTCCTGCCGTACAAAGTAACTGTTTTATACTGCTTATTTCTAAGGGTGTTCATGGTAGAGTACTGGGACTTGGTACTGGGGTATGTAAAATCAATTCTAAATTCATGGAAGAAAATTAGGGTTATAAGAAAAAGGCGCGTGGCACTTCCAGTACAAATTTACTTTTTCTTGCACATATCCCTAGAAGTGTTTGTAGAAGGATACTGGAACTTGGTATGGAGTTGTGTATACAAAATGTATCAATTGCTCATGGAAAAAATGTGAGTTATTAAAAAAGGAGGCATGTCGCCAACATACATACTAAAAACTTCTTAATACATATCTCTGGAAGGATAGAAAATCTCTCGAAGTATTTTAAATTTGTTATGGAGATTTATTTTATAAGTTCCGTACTGACAGAATAAATTTCATTAAATGGAAAAGGGAGAGCCGGGTTCGGCCTTATAATCTAAAGCTCTCTTGAGGCATTTGCTACAGTAATGAGAAGTGGTATTTTATCAAGGCCAGGTTACTAAATTTGAGTTGGAAATATTAGAACTCGCCGTGGCACCTCCAAGAAGGTTACACGTTCACGAGTCGTATACCTGGAAACTGTTTAAGGTATACTTAGAGGGATTGATATCTTTCGTATGCCTAGCGCGCAGACGAGATTTTATAATTTCATAGTTTTAAACGGCCTAAATACCTTAACTCGCTTAAAAAATAACGAGCTGTAACGAAATGGGCACAGAAATAAAATCTAACATCATTAAATTATTTTTCATATGTGTATAAAAGCGGGGGGTGAAACCCGCGGGTATAAGCTAGTATATATATATACAAAGTGTTTGTCGTTCTGCAGAACGTGCATGCATATTCAATTCCGATTTTATGGGTCGATTACGGAGGACAACCGAACTTCAGTTGGTTGCCAGTGGCTGAAATGGTATTACAGACGGCAACTAGCAACTAAAAGCTAGCAACTGAGTTGCTATATTGGCAACTGCATTTTTGTGGCTGCCGGGAAATTTTGATTGAGATACTTTATTTCTTTTTTCAGCTTTTTTTAATTTGTATCACCTTGAACTTTATGAAACTTAATTATTGCTATTCATAATAAAATACATTTTCATTTCAGTGGCGCTGTCCATCGGCAACCTAACTGAGGTTCCGTTGCCATCCATGATTCAATAATACAAGGTTAGATAATTATTGACAGCTGATATATCTACGTGAATTACGTAATTTATATGTTAAACTGCAAAATGACTCAAAATTAAAATAAGACTACTATGAGATTGATGTAAACGTCCATTGCTTATGTTTGCATTAGTTAAATATGCTTCATAAGCATATACAAATAAACATATTGCACAAAAGCTTATACTTTTATTTCACACCAAAGCTACACTGTTTCCATGTAAATTTGCAAAGAAGCAACACGGTGCCACTGCTAAGGGAGCGGTGCGAGAGAGACAACTGTCAGTTTATCGAACCTTGTATTATTGAATCATGGTTGCCATCCATAATCGATTCATAAGTCATAATCGCACGAACTTATCAAGGCTATCACAGAATTCGTCGTAGTCCTATCTATGAAAATGTTGTTGAATTCGAGTAGCTACGAACGCNGTCATAATCGCACGAACTTATCAAGGCTATCACAGAATTCGTCGTAGTCCGACTTTTCGTGAAATCTATGAAAATGTTGTTGAATTCGAGTAGCTACGAACGCAGCGTATGCTTTGAATACACACGTTCATAACAGTTCCTATTCAGTCATCGCTTTTTCGTAGATTTTATGAAAAATCGGACTACGATGGAATTGCACGAATAAAATTCATAATTTGTACATAATATGTACATACATATTTACCAAATGAATTTAAATCACCCACAGTAAGTCCTAAACATATAAATGACTAAGAAGAAAAATAATAAATAACAGAAATGTGAATAGTATGTCGAGAAATCTCTAAATAGCAGCGAAACTGTATCTCAATAATAAGTAATTTTAAGCATAAAATACAACCGACTTCAATGCGCATTCGGGTCATTCTGGTTACGTAGACCCGACTGTCCTCCTTTTTTTTAAATCCTTAAAAAAATTAATACGTATTAAGATACATATTTAAAGATGTTAAGTAAAAATAAATAAAGGAAAACTTGTTCGTGATATCTCGACCAAGGTGTATTCATGATAAAAAAATTTGAAGGTAAAACCACTGAGAGGCAGCCTGAACATTGTTGAAGTTTGCTAAAAAGGTGTTCGCACGAGGCGATTTTGCGTTCAACTTTTGCTTTCAACTCACGCAGGGCTACACGAAAAAAAATTTGAATTGCTAAATATTGGCTGGCACCAACTTTGTTGAAAGCGATTAGTTGAAAGGCCGTTCAACAAAAAGGAGAATGCAAAGTTGAACAATTTTAATATTTTCATCTTTTTGTTTTACTTTTATTTGGCATTTGAGTTGCTCTCAAAGTTTCAATTTTATAAAGTAGACAAACTTAAAAAAATAGATGATGGCCGACGAATTGAGCAAGCGGTTTTTCCTTTAAATTCTTGTATCATGGGTGTATTAAACAAGATGTTATTGACAACTCAGTGCGGCTCTCTTTTAAGATACTATTATGTCAAAAAATATAAACAAACGATTCAAAATTCATACAACTTTTTTTCAATTTGACTTTATAGAATTGTTCTTCTGAGAGCAATATCAAATTCAATTACACATTGTTAAATACATTTTGATCTCTACCAAATAATATACTTCCTCTGTAGAATTTTATGAAGTGTTCCAAAATTCGCTCCGAGCGCGTTCACTGTTGATTATATGATTTAATTCGTTTGTCAAACAATTAATACTATAGTTTGATCGGAGTTAATATAATCTTCAGTAATTAAATATATTTTATTAAAACATAAGCTTATTAGAAATTATTTAATCTTAAAATGCATATTTTATATCGTGTTCCAAAATTCGTTCCGAGCGCATTCACTATTGATCTTTTGATTCAAATATTGTTTGTCAAGCATGCAGTAGTGAAGTTTGATCGGAGTTTATATATTCTTCAGTAATTAATCATATTACTTTGAAATATAAACGTATAATATGGTAGAAAGTTAGAAATTTGTCTTAATATGCATAATTCGCCCCGTGTTCCAAAATTCGCTCCGAGTGCATTCACTATTGATCATTTGATTTAAATAATTGTTTCTCAGGCATTCAGTACTATAGTTGGATCGGAATTTATATATTCTTAGGTAATTGATCACATTTTATTAAAATATAAACCTTTAATAGGGTGGAAATTGTGAAATTATTTAGCCTTAACATGTATAGTCGGCCAGAAAACTGCTACTACTCGTGAAAACTTACAATAAAAAGCAATTTAGATGAAAGTAGTAAATATTATTATTAAAACTAGATCCATATATAAAACATTTTACATCATTCTTTTGAAATAGATAAATCGGAATATATTTTTACATATAAGATAGTTTCCATTTAACTCATCATCATCATACATATATATTATTTCTCTAAGGGGTTTTTTTGTTAGTCTCCCTTTTTCTATTTTCCTATGCAAGCAGTTCCACTAATGAGGTGTCATTTGAAAAGTCAGAGGTCCCCTGAGTGGTTATTAGGTAATATTAATGATCATAACACCTCTGAAGTAAAGAAATTTGTAATTTTATTTTTGTTTTTAATTTACCACTGTTAAGCCACACTAAAGGTATTTTGTACTGAAGCACTATTGTGACTGCAGCATCGCATAGTATACGACAGTGGTGGGCGCACACATAACTCAATAATTAAAGGTTCGTTAAACTGACAGTTGTCTCTCTCGCACCGCTCCCTTAGCCGTGGCACCGTGTTGCTTCTTTGCAAATTAAAAAAAAATAGTAGCTTATGTACGTGGGAAATAGAAGTATACGTTTTTTGTGCAATATATTTATTTTTATATTCAAATAAAGCACAATTAACCAATGAAATAATTTACAAAATTCACGTATAAATAATAACAAATTCATTCGAATTC
>NW_016158139.1:13299-16464 GCF_001687245.7 Rhagoletis zephyria
TGCCTGAATTGCGCAATTTCGTCAATATCCTCAATTTCAGCTGAAATCGCGATACAATTCTCAATTTGACCATATAAAAAAATGTCACGAGAAATTGCGTATGAATTTTCAGCGAAATTGAATTCGCGAATAGAATTCTGAAAATTGCTTATTGTGATTTATTCGTGAGCAAAAAGAAGAAAACCCAAACGTCAATAACAAATGAACAAAAACAAACCGAGCCTACAGTCACAAAAGCACNAAAAACAAACCGAGCCTACAGTCACAATAGCACTTCAATACTTTTACAATACTAATTGCCGATGTCAGTCAGTAGATGGCGCGCTATGGGGGTTTCCTTTGTTCATGAATTATGAAGTCAAAAATGTATAAAAAATTAGGTACGAAGTCGAAAAGTGAGCACAACATTTTTTTTTATACAATTACGATCTTTTAAAAGGCCTATCAGTTAATAAGTAGGTAATCTATTATTAATTTTTTACAGTAAAATATTTACTATTGAGTAATAAATAAATACAGCTTTTTCCAAGTAACTTACATCAAATTAAATTTTTTTCGTTCTAAATGTAGTGAATATACTTACATAAATTCAAATATAAAAGCCGAAAACCATATTGTGATCGTATTGGGATTCGATTTTGAAACCGCGCTTTACGCGCTACTACGCATAGCCTAACTATAAACTGGTGATATATAAAGTCGTCACAACTAACAAAATCTTTCACGTGTGAGTCATCGTGCACTTAAGATGGCATTCAATATTTAAATCTTTAACATAAAATGCTTTATGTATTCCTCAGTTCTTATATATATTTATATACGAGTATATATCTTTACTACTAAATACAACATCAAGAAAACATTATTCCTTTATAAAAAATTTTAAATACACTTTTCCCCCAATAGATTATTATGTTTAAAATAATATCAGAAAACACTTAAATATTTAACTATAGAAATTAAAAGTTACAAATAACATTTTTTTCAAAACTTTTGATTAGTATTGACAGCTGCTAAATATTTATGCCGCTTTCTTTTTAGTTTTCATGATTTCATGAAATCATTTACGAATTTTTATTCAATTCTGCAATATAAACCACACAATTCGTACATGAACGAAGCCGTTAAAGCGCGCCATCTGTGGCATCACCATAATAGCACTTAACTCCAAAGTGCTATTGTGACTTCAAGCTTAGACATAACTGTAATCCAAATAATAGGAATTTCAATAACAAGAATTGTAGCAGTCTGCGCTGTCAGTTAAAAATATTCACTTATTCCTCTTATGATAAAAGCTGAGAAATATATTTATCGCGTAAATTGTAGATACGGTAAGTACATTCATATGTGTATTGGTATTATGGTATTTTTTGTAAATTTCGCATCACAATCTTATTTGCAGCCCATATTGTTTCTGGCTACCCTGTCGGAAAAATATTCGGATATTCCTTTTATCATAACAGCTAAGCAATAAATTTATTACGAGTATTATTGGTATGGTAAGCATATTGGTGTTTGGTATTACGGTATTTTTGGTGATTTTCAATTCAACATCTCATTTACAGAAAAATTTTTCCATTAGATATACTGACATATTGCGTTTATCTCATAAAGTCTACATAAAATCGGTAACTTTATAANTACGCTTAACAATGCCTCGAAAAAAGTGTATAGGAGTGTCAGCTGATCGCAAAAAACGTAATTGCCTTCCAATAAACCAAGATATGCAACAACGGCAGATCTATTTGCAATTTAGTAGTGTTTTGGTGCCATCATATTTTCAGCAATGAAGTGAAGATTTCAATGCAAGGAGGCGGCAAGAAAAGCTACCAAAGACGTATTGCGGTGCACGTCTTTTCCTTAAAGACGGTGAGATAGAATCAAATAGAGTTGAACGCATGGAGAAGATATGTGAGTTTTGCTCAGCTAAACTTTATCCAGGCGAGGCAGCTGATAATACTGCATCCATCTGTTGTCATAAGAGCCAGGTGAGTTTACCACCAATTTCTGTCCGCGATGATGATGATGATCATGACACTCATATATCAGTCAGTTTGTAATATGTTTTTATACCCGAGCGCACTTGTGCACAAGGGTATTATAACTTTGTTCACATAACGGTTGTTTGTAACAGGCAAAACGAATCGAGATAGATATAGACAAATGTATACATAAATGATCAGAATGAAAAGAGAAATCGATTAAGCGGTGACTGTCTGTCCGTCCGTCCGTGCTCCGATTTGCTTAAAATTTAGTACCTAGGTAGCTTTTTGCCTAGATTAGCACATATGATGCTTTTTTTCCGGAAAATGGACCAGGGACCGATCTATTCGAAAAAATCGTAGTTATGGTCCGATTTGCTTAAAATTTGGTACGTAGTTAGCTTTTTGCCTAGATTAGCATATAAGGTTCTTTTTTTCCGGGTAGTTCACTTCTTCTTCTTATCCGCCATGTTAGCTATCTGACAGAAAAAGTGTTTCGTATTTTTTGTTGTACCAACTTTTTAAAAAAAAAGTCCAGCTTTTGACGTTGGAAAAATAAAACAAAGGGAAGCCAAACATATAAGTAGAGAATTTGTCTAATATTTTTAAATCATTTTCTTCATAACTGCTGCTTCCGTGGATATTGCAACACACGGAATAGATGTAATAATGCAGCTATAGGAGCCACCTCATACCACAGAATTTATCGTCCGCCTATTTAAATACATAGTAGGGCTCGCTTGAAATATGTACATGAAGATGTATGGAGGTGCGCACACTACACCAACTTAATCGCTCCGACCAATTAGTTGTGGTGCAATGGAAAGACTAGCAAGCCCAACAAAATCGGCGGCCGATAAAGGCCGTGGTGAGCGATGGATCTAAAACATTTTAAACAAGAAATATTGCAGTCACATATTCGTTTTTAAGATTTTGATTCATGTGATTAGTAGTGGCAAGAATGTATGTATGTATTAAATACGTATATCTATATATATAAAAATGGTGTGAAAAATATATAGTAATTCATCAATTGAGAACGGTTGGGCCGATTTGGCAAAATTTTTCTTTTAGTTGTTCGCAATTTCCAGGGGAAGGTTTTTACGATAGAAAAGTTTGGGAAAACTTTCCGGGAAAGTCGGGAAATTGGAAAAATCGAAAATTTATTTTTTTGTATGTAATT
>NW_016158139.1:18515-24590 GCF_001687245.7 Rhagoletis zephyria
ATAAATACGATTTTTTAGAATAGATCAGTCCCTGGTCCACCGGAGGGTTATCCCAAAATTTTCTTTCGTAAAAACCTTCTCCTGGCAATTACGAACAACTGAAAAAAAAATTTAGCCAAATCGGCCCAACCGTTCTCAATTGATGAATTACTATACATTTTTCACACCATTTTTATATATATAGATAACAAAAGTTCAATAACAACAAAAATAATACATTAGAACTTGGCAAAAAGTGTTTCGGCTAAAATTTTTTTACCACCGTATGTATGGCTGCCAAGCTGCCAATCCGAATTGCAGCGGCACCATATATGGCAAAAAAACGATGCTGCTGGCGTATGCAGATGATATCGATATCATAGGTCTGAAATAAAGGGACGTACCCGCAGCATTTTCCAGTTTAGAAAAAGAAGCTAACGAGGTTGGTCCAGCGGTGAACGAGGGCAACACAAAGGACCTCCTGGCAACTTATAAAGAGTCCACGCGTTTCGGGACACATGTCACTGTTGGCAGATATAGCTTTGAAGTAGTGAAGGACTCTGTCTACCCAGGATCCCGCATAAACACCACAAACAACGTCAGCCTGGGGATCAAGCGAAGAATAACTCTTGCCAGCAGGTGCTACTTTGGGCTCGGTAGGCAATTGAAAAGCAGAGCCCACTCTCGACGAACTAAAATCATGCTCTACAATCTCTCATCATGTCCTTTTATATCGCGCAGAAACTTGGACGATGTCGAACAAAGATGAAAAGGCTTTGGGGGCTTTCGAGAGAATTATTCTGCGCAAGATCTACGGCCCTGTTTTCGTGGATGACGGGTATCGGCGAAGATGGAATGACGAACTGTATGAGCTTTTTAATGACATGGACATAATTAATCGCATAAAAATACAGCGATTACGCTGGCTTGGACATGTTGTACGCATGGATGACGATGTTCCGATGAAAGGATCCTTCGACTCCGCACCCATGAGTGAACAACGAAAGCAAGGGCGCCCACGAACGCTATGAAAGAACCAAGTGCAGAAGGAGCTGTCTGCGCTCGGAATAGCCAAGTGGCGCAAATTCGCACAGGAGAGAGGCAATTGGAAAAGCTTTTTGGTCTCGGCCCACACTTACAAACGGTTGTAGTGCCAAATAACAAGAAGATATATTTTTGTGTGTCTTTAATTGGACATGCAAATTGTATATAAAGGAAGTACATAACAAAAATAAAAAATATATGCCTCTTTTGGCTTTTTTCAAAGCTCATTTTGCCTTTTTTCAAGTTTTAAGTGCCATAAAATCCTACAGTTCTCCATTTCCGGGGTGGTCAGAATACCTAAAACCCCCTTAGGATATGTTGCGGCAACAAAGAAGGCGCAGTTTGAAAGTGAAGTTATTAGTATGAAGTACCAGCGCAGGCGGGGAAACTTTCCATTATGACCGTTCGTTTTTGGAGAGGGTATGAACCGTCATTGACAAAAATGCAACCCCCGACCACCTAGGCCCCCTATGGTTCCCTACGGACCCCTTAGAAAAATGGCCAAAAATCGCAATTTTTACTTGCGTCCAAAGTATTTTTGCGTAGAATTCCTTTCTACGTAGGCGCCCTTCGGCCGCGCTTAGGGATTATAACCCTTACTACGTAGAATTCTCCTTTCTGTGTGACCTAACTGGGGCTACCGCCCCAGTGATGTAACCGTGGGAAAGGATGAGGTAACAAGAATTCCCTTTCTGTGTGCTAAACCTGGGGCTGCCGCCCCAGTGATGTCTATTTTGGTTACTGGGTGTTTTACAAAAATNCTTGCGTCCAAAGTATTTTTGCGTAGAATTCCTTTCTACGTAGGCGCCCTTCGGCCGCGCTTAGGGATTATAACCCTTACTACGTAGAATTCTCCTTTCTGTGTGACCTAACTGGGGCTACCGCCCCAGTGATGTAACCGTGGGAAAGGATGAGGTAACAAGAATTCCCTTTCTGTGTGCTAAACCTGGGGCTGCCGCCAGTCTTGTATATAAAGATGTATTGTGCAAATGAATATTTAACATTTTTCAAGCGAATAAACGCAAATGAAAATTGTGATTTTTGGCAATTTTTCCAAGGGGTCCCTAGGGAACCAAAGGGGACCTAGGTGGTGAGGAGTTGCGTTTTTGTCAATGGCGGTTCATTCCCTCTCCACAAAGGTGGGTTAGAGGTGCCACGCCCATTTACCATTCGCCCACCGCCCCTTTAACGAACGGCCATAAAGGAAAGCCAACCCGCGCAGGCACATTTGGAAAATTATGCCGATAAGCAAGATGGAATTTTGGAAAGTAAGTGCCTGGTTGCAGCATGTCTATGTATTAAAAAAGTATTTAATTAAAGGAAATTGTGCTTAATAGAAATGTTATAAATAGAGTGGCGTTATTAAAGATGTGCTCCAAACATTTGGCGAAATTTTTTTCGTCTTCTCAACGTGCTAAGTTACAAGTTAGGATGACTGCCACCACGGTCGGTAAGAAGCCCGAAGCAAAGGGCAAACAGGAAGCTGCCTGCTGTCCCCGAGTCGAAGCTGAAGCTCAGCAAGAAGCAGGTCAGCAAACGTGCTACCCTGATCAAGCGTAAGCTAAAGCGCTCTGCTGTGATTGCACTCCGCAAATGTGAAAACTTGGTGCATGCTGAGAAAGCAAAATATCTCCGTGATGGACGCCGTGAGAATAAGTTGCTCCGTCTGGCAAAGAAACGCGGCCCATTCTACGTGCCTGCAGAAGACAAATTGGCTTTTGTGATTTGTATCCGCGGTATCAACAAAGTTGCACCAAAAGTGCGTAAAGTTTTACTGTTTTTCCGTTTTCGCCACAGTACCCACGGTTTTTTTTCATCAAATTGAACCATTAATATGCTACGCATTGCCGAACCCTATATCACATGGGGTTATCCAAATCTTAAATCAGTTCGTGAATTGATCTACAAACGTGGAATTGTCAAGCACAACCACCAACGTGTCTCAATCTCTGACAACTTTGTGATCGAACGCAAATTGCGCAAAGCGCACGATATTCAGTGCGTTGATTATTTGGCGCACGAAATATTCACTGTTGAATCCCACTTCAAGAAAGCCTCCAACTTCCTCTGGCCATTCAAGCGCAACACCAACCGGCGGCTGGCGCAAGGGAGCTAATCACTACGTTGAGGTTGGTGATTTCGGTAACAAGATAAACAAACTGCTGCGCAAGATGGTTTAAAGAACTTTTTTGGTGTACAAGGTGGAGTATTTTTATTTTAAAAATATATAATAAATAAAAATAGAAAATGTTTTTTTTTTGTAACTTTCTGAAGGTTTAAATCGCAAATATGCCAATCGGAAGGCAGCTTATATTCGCAATTCCTTGAATATTGTCGGAATTCCATTGCCGTTTCTAAAGGCCATTTCAAAAGGCTCCAAACCACAAATTTAATTATTTGTTTTGGTTTTTCAGCTCATTAATGATACAACCAGGGTTGCATTTACCATCTATGAAACTATTTTATGAAGCGTTCCAAAATTAGCTCCGAGCAACTAAAAGTTGGTTCAGCTTAAGTGAAATAGTTTTTTGTTAAATATTTATTCCTGGTACTTATTAAAACAAATCAGATCAATATTAATGTATGAAATGAAGTAAATAAAAATCTACGAATACATTTCTTGAAGATTTTGTCATAGAGCCGTTATTATATACAGACATAACGGCGTCGGGCGTTGGTCTTGACGTATATATAATTAATGCGTTAGAGAGATAAATATACAAGCTAAATTTTTTTTGTTAATTAACGATGCATTTTCCTAATCAGCCTAATCGTGAGTTTCGCCAGAATTTTTTTCACCCACCCGTAGTGAATACACGGAAACGAAAAGTGAAAAGGTGACTCGGTTCGAGAAAATGAAACTCATGTTAAGGCTGAATATGTCGGAAACTAAAGCAGATATTTAAAAACAGATGACGCTGTTTGAAAGATCTTGATTAGTTTAGTACGACAGTATTACTAACGTAATTTGTACCAAATTACCGAAAACATTTTAGTCAATTACTCTTATTTTAAAATATATAACTGCATCTTTAACTAAAAACTTTCAAAATGACGCTTACGGAAATTTTCCATTCAAGAGACGATATTTGAAAGTTATGTCGAGCATGTATGTAAATTTTCGGCAAAAGTTAAAAAGTTTATTCATATGTTGAGAAGATAGTTTCGCAGATTCACAATTTATTTAAAGTATATCATTAGCCCTGTTTCTAATTCCATGTGAATAAATCGCTCCCATAATTTAATTTGTGCATTCAATATATTTCACAATTAACTTAAATACTAAATTACAAATATTTGAGCAATGACTTCAACACAGTAAAATAAAAAATGGGTATGTATTAATAAAATAAATATTCTGAGATGTTCAAGTGCACTGAAATATTTTTCTATCCATTTATCTAGTGCTAAAATAATTTTCACCACATTGAATTGCTGCCTTATTGCCGAAAAAGCGGTGCTTGCAACACTAGTCCTTTATGGGGACCAAATTTGGTGAAAAAAATAGCTAAGTTTGTTTACTGGATATACTGAGCTCGCAACATTCAAATCCTTTATGGGGACCAAATTAACAGCCACAACAACAAAAACCTTTCCTGCTGGTATACTGTGCTATGACTACGTGCCAACTACTTTAATCCTATCTTATGGAATGTTTTTGCTTACGCGTAAAAGCACATTTAGCGCATTAAGCTCTAAATGCTACTCTAAATGTACATTTATCCATACAAAATTGGTCACCTAAATGCAACTAAATGCAACTCTATTTTTGCATTAAGAATCCAAATGCTAAAAGCAACCTTGTGATCTTCCAAAATTTCCACGATTCGAACAGGGTTTAATGAAAAAAAGTGGCAACATTGCTTTTTCGAGTATACAGTTGCTAGCTGCGTTTCAGTAATCGCCGATCGAGATTTCATACGAGCATACAATTTCGAACTCGCGTAAATGTACATTTGCTAAATGCGATAGCATGAACGGTCTTCGAAAACATATGCTCGAAAGTGCTAAATGTTGCATTTTAAAAGCAGCAAAAACGCTGCATTAAGCCAGTTTAAAAGGTTAAATGACATCAAGTTAGGGAATTTCATATCCTTATTTAACGAATTTTTAAATCAATAAATAATTTTTTCTTTTTAGTTCTAACTAGCTTATACCCGCGGGTTTCACCCCGCGCTTTTATGCAAATATGAAAAATAATTTAATGATGTTAAAATTTATTTCTGTGCCCATTTCGTTATAGGTCGTTATTTTTTAAGCGAGTTAAGGTATTTAGGCCGTTTAAAACTATGAAATTATAAAATCTCGTCTGCTCGCTAGGCATACGAAAGATATCAATCCCTCTAAGTTTACCTTAAAATGGTTCCAGGCATACGACGCGTGAACGTGTAACCTTCTTGGAGGTGCCACGGCGGGTTCTAATATTTCCAACTCAAATTTAGTAACCTGGCCTTGATAAAATACCACTTCTCATTACTGTAGCAAATGCCTCAAGAGAGCTTTAGATTATAAGGCTGAACCCGGCTCTCCCTTTTCCATTTAATGAAATTTATTCTGTCAGTACGGCACTTATAAAATAAATCTCCATAACAAATTTAAAATACTTGGAGAGATTTTCTATCCTTCCAGAGATATGTATTAAGAAGTTTTTAGTATGTATGGGAGGCGACATGCCTCCTTTTTTAATAACTCACATTTTTTCCATGAGCAATTGATACATTTTGCATACACAACTCCATACCAAGCTCCAGCATTCTTCCACAAACACTTCCAGGGATATGTGGCAAGAAAAAGTAAATTTGTACTGGAAGTGCCACGCCCCTTTTTCTTATAACCCTAATCTTCTTCCATGAATTTAGAATTGATTTTACATACCCCAGTACCAAGTCCCAGTACTCTACCTTGAACACCTTTAGAGATAAGCAGTATAAAACAGTAAATTTGCACGGGAGGAACCATGTCCCCTTTTCGAATAACGCAAATTTTTCTCCATGAGTATGGAATTAATTTTGTATACACATCTCGGTGCCAAGTTCCAGTCCTCTGCAATAA
>NW_016158139.1:24615-31831 GCF_001687245.7 Rhagoletis zephyria
AACTAACTGATTAAAACATCAATCGATTAATGCCATCATTGATTTCACATACATATCACTATACCAAGTTTCAGTTCTCTCCCACAAATACTTCCAGAGATATGTATGTAATATGAAAATTCCAATTTTTATGGGAGGGGCCTTGAGTTATCGGACTTACTTTCAGTCTAAGACCATCCTTCCGAAATCCGTAGTAAGTGTACTAAATTTTGTTCTGATCGGAAAACCGGTTAAGGAAGTAGCTTTTTTTTCAATCCAGGTCATAAACCATCTTTGAACAAAATTTCATTTTCAGCCAGGGGGCAATTCTTAAAAAAGTAGGCTATTTTCCAGTCTAGGTCATAAGCTATCTGTGTGCAAACTTGCATGCATATCAGTTCAGTCATTTACGCGTATTAATTTAATTAAACTTTCCTAAGATGTGATAACTCTTAAAATAGTAGCCTATTTTCCAACATAGGTCATAAGCTATCTCTGTGCGAAATGTCATGCAAATCAGTTCAGTCGTTTCCGCGTATTAATTTAATTAAAACTTTTTTAACAGGTGGCAACTCTTAAAAAATTAGCCTATTGTCCACTGTAGGTCATAAGCAATCTGCTTGCAAAATTTCATGCAAATCCGTTCAGACTTTTCCGCGTATTAATTTAATTAAACTTTTTTAGCAGGTGGTAACTCTTAAAAAAAGTTGTATATTTTTCAACCTAGCTCATAAGCTATCTGTGTGAAAACTTCCATGCAAATCAGTTCACTCATTTCCGCGTATTAATTAAATTAAACCTTTCTTATAGATGGCAACTCTTAAAAAAGTAGCCTACTTTCTAACCTAGGTCACAAGCTATCCGTGTGCAAAATTTCATGCAAATCCGTTCAGTCGTTTCCGCGTATTAATTTAATGAAACTTTTTTAACAGGTGGCAACTCTTAAGAAAAGTAGCCTATTTTCCAATCCAGGTCATAAGCTATCTGTGTGCAAATTTTCATGCAAATCCATTCAGTCGTTCCCGCATATTAAATAAATTAGACTTTTTTAACAGGTGGCAACTCTTAAAATTAGCCTATTAACCAATTTGGCTCATAGGCTATCTACGTACCAAATTTCATGTAAATCCGTTCAGTCGTTTCCGCGTGATGATTTCCCAAACATCCAAACATACAAACTTTCACATTTATAATATTAGTAAGATTGTAATAAAAGCGAGTTGTTGATTTTTTTTAACTATAATTTTATTACTCTTTAGGTTAATTTTTTTTCACACCTTTCCAATGAAACCGAAACATCAACATCCACAACACTCATTGCAAAAGAATATTAGACCTCCAATGATAGCTTCAAGGTTAGTCCTTTTATTAATACAAGAAAAAGGTACACACCTTTCCTAACCTAAACCTAATGAGTAATAAAATTATAGTTAAAATAAAATCAACAACACGCTTTTATTATAATAAGAACTAAAAAGATATAAAAATGCGTGTGTAACACCGTACACGTGATAGAAGTGAAACTTCTTAAAAAAGGTGTGAGTACCAGGGGGGCTACTCTGTAACGCGATGCGAAAGAGAAATGCGATGCGATAGGCAATCGTCACAGCATATTACTTACGGCGTATTCAGCTATCGCATCGCATTGCCCTTTCGTATCGCATTACAGAGTAGCCCCCCTGGTACCTTCTCACAAAATTGGATGTGTAAACATATGTTAACGGTTCGGCAAACCATTAGGCGATGGAGTTACATACATAGGTTAGGTTAGAAATCAAACAATAATTTCATTTCATCTTATTAATTTGCTGATATACATATAATTTATTTATTCATTTTCCGGTAACACCACCTTATATGAATTCGCGCTTCTAGCATCCACAGGACCGGGTTGTAATGGAAGTAATTGTATGTTTAACAAATAAATTAACATGTTTATAATGCAATCAATAGATCCTTACGAATTCGCCATTACCAAGGCACTAAGTAACGTACGCACTTTTGTTTGCAAAATGCATTTATTTAAGTTGAAAGAAGACAAATTCCTTCGTTCGGCATTTATTCTTACTCGCTTTCTATCTTCCAAGGCGAATTCATATATTCTTATCACGAATTCATATATTCATGTGGTAGCAAGAGTATAAAAACATAAAATTACATTATAAATTAAAAGCATAAGTATCACATGTATGCGTAGTCCAATTCACGAAATCATTTCATCGATCTGAGTAAAAACTAAGTGCATAAACTCTATTTCGCGTTAATTGAAATCATGAAATGGTGTTCATTCATTCAGTTTCTACTCAAATGCATGGAATGATTTCATGAATTGGCCAACGCATAATGGTAGTAAATGACAGAATGAATTACAACAAACACATCCTTTTGACATAATGCAAACCGAAAACGTTGGTTCAAATCAATCCGTCTCATTTTTACAATTTCATAGTTTCGGCTTAAATTTATAAAATTCAACGAAAGCACGCACCTATTTCGGCTGAGTTATACATTTTCGGTTATTTAGTGTACAAAATAAACGCAAATTAAATGAGTTTGTACAACATGGCCATTAATGTAGCGATAAGTTTTACAACTTGCCAGAAAATCCAAATTTTTTGATCTTTCATACCACCAAGACATAAATTCATTAAACAGGCCCACAAACGGTGCAATCTAGAGCAAAACAATACCTGGTTGAACCAACGGTTGCTACGTTTAACCTCGGGCGAAAATTTCAACTGCTCCTGTAACACTACCTTATATAAGTTGGCCTTGCTATCATCCTCACATATGTTCATCAGAGTATACCCATGATGCAATAATACAAGGTGGTATCAGTTGTGACAGCTCGATTTGACACATGCCTTCGCTGAGTAGAATAAGAAGAAAAAATAAAATTTCATATTTTCTTCTAACCAAAATTTGCTTTTTTATAGTATATTCGCAATGAAATGAAGTAAAATAGGATATAATACCTTTCTGAGAAAACAGAATGTGTATACTGAGAATAAAAAAATCAACTATATTATTAGGCAAGGAATTGTTAAAGAAGTAACACTCTTTCAGCTAAGACAGTCAATATGGCGGAATTAGAGCGAGAAGTTGCCAACTGATAACACCTTGTATTATTGCATCATGGAGTATACCAACGAAGGACGAGTTTATACAAGGAGATAGAAAGAGCACAAAACTACTCTAGAAAATTACACGCACAATGACAAACATGAACAAATGTACAAAAAGCACATAATTTTTGACAATCAGTACAGTTCGCATTTATATCAATGAGCAGCTTATGCGATTTATTTTCGTTTGTACTACATATCTGCATATATACAAGTACACAAACATATGTTCATACACAAACATATGTACATACAAGAAAACATTGCTGTCCATAAGTACATACATATGCCCATCAGTACATCAACGAAGCCCGTTTGCTTCATCATAAATATATCCATACAAATATATGTACATATGTACGAATTGATGTAGTTACGCGAAGCACGCTTGCATCATTTATGCATATATTGCTTGGTAGCGGCAGAGCTGAAATGCGCAATGAGTTCTTTCGTACATACATACATATATATGTATACATACATACGTGCATTCAAACCTACATAGAAACATATGTAGGTACTCGTACTCGTCATGCGTCGCTTTATTTCTTTTTTCCCCTTCCCTATACTACCTATATCTTCCTTCTCACTCATGTAACGTTTCCAGTTTTAAAAATTTCACTCTCCATTTTTGCCATACCGCCGCCAAAGAAGTTTCACTTCAAAAAATTATTTATTGATTTAAAGCAGTGATTCCCAAAGTGGTCCAGGTGGACCCACAGGTATCCACGGAAGACTCGACGGGGGTCCACGGTGACGTTAAAAAATATCGGGTCCATAAGTTGTAAATGGGGGTCCACGAAGATTTATCTGGTTTCGATGTAAAGAACCAAAATGTTTGCTTGATAGCCTCTTTATTTAACTTGAATTTTTTTGAGTGATGTATGCATGCTTCGGTCTTCCAGACTGAGGTAATCGAAATACTCAAAGCCATGGACTACGTGGTGAGCCATACATAGGTGGAGGGGAAGGAGTTTACGTGATTACAGTGACAACCAAGCTGCACTTTAGGCATTGACCAGTCCTCTATTTAAGTACTTCCAAACTAGTTCGGCAATGCAAGTCTCGACTACAATATGGTGGTGAAAATAACGAGATTGTTTTACTCTGGGTGTCAGGTCACTCTGGAGTAGCAGGTTATGAGACATCTGATAATTTGGCCAGAGTTGGCTCATGCCAGGCATTCCTCGGTCCGCAACCAGTTTTAGCACTCCCTCCTTCGGCAATCGAAGGGACCATCGGAAACTGGGTGAATACTTTGCTCAGAAATGATTGAGAGGCATCGAGGTGATGCAGGTGGGCAAATCTCATGTTGCCTTCAATCTCGCAAGGTCAATCTAATTTTTTTCTCTCACTGAGCAGACGACTCTGCACACAACTTGCTGGACTGCTGACTGGTCACTTCACGTGGCACAAACACCTTACTGTGATAGGCGTAAATGACAAGTCCATTTTCCCATCTTGCCTTGAAAAAGATGAGACGGTGGAACACTTTTTGTGCTTCTTGCTTGCTTGGTTATTTGTCAGCGATTTTTTTAAACTCGTTCTTTTCTCTATGGTTAGTTTATGAATTAAAAGTTTGGCGTAAAAAGCTAAGCCGTTTTGAGGTTTTCAGTTTTGTGTTTTAAAAATGAGATAAATATTTTTCGCCTCACTTTAAAACTCGGAGCGATAAAAATAAAAATGATGCCACACAAATAAACTATTTTACACATACTCCACGTGCTAAGTCATAAGTGAGCCGTATATTTGATGAGCTTATGGTGAAGATAATGTAAATAACGCTTGCGCTCGCAGTGCTCATAAAAAATATAAGTCTTCCGAGCGAGAGAGTATTTCGATGTATTTACAAGCTCTATTTTTTAAAACCTACAAGTGTGTAATCGGAGTGCAATAGNGATAAATATTTTTCGCCTCACTTTAAAACTCGGAGCGATAAAAATAAAAATGATGCCACACAAATAAACTATTTTACACATACTCCACGTGCTAAGTCATGAGTGAGCCGTATATTTGATGAGCTTATGGTGAAGATAATGTAAATAACGCTTGCGCTCGCAGTGCTCATAAAAAATATAAGTCTTCCGAGCGAGAGAGTATTTCGATGTATTTACAAGCTCTATTTTTTAAAACCTACAAGTGTGTAATCGGAGTGCAATAGGGTATAGTCGTTGCGCTGGGTATGCAGTTACAGTTGCATGGCTATACTCAATCCCGACTCTTGCGTCCTCGTTCGCGCACTCTGGGCAACGTGAGCAACCCATGTGCGAGATGCGGTAACCAATCCGAGTGGAGCCTTGGGTCACGGCAGAAAGAGAGGGAGCTTCGGTGGGGCCACTCTGACTTATTCGGTTTAAGGGCTCACTGAAGTCTGCAGCGTCTGTTCACCAGTAGGTGCGGCTGCAAGCGGGTGTCTGCTTGGAGCAAGCGGCTCGCTATATAAACGTGTATTTGGTTGCGAAACAGCCCCCGTCCCAGCAATGGGTTGTGCGCTGGGCTTGGGACCCGCCACGTAAAAACCACTTCCAGTGAAGAAGCAAGGCAAAGCCTCGGATGAGACCCCCCCTTATGATGACGACCACGGCAAATGTCTAAAGGACTACGATTTGAGGGCATGCACCTGGAATGTCCGGACCCTGTCCCCGTCATGATATCAAAATCGTGCTTGGCGACTTCAATCAAGGACAAAAGCTGACATCACCGCCATCCAAGAAATGCGTTGGACGGGGCAAGGCAAACAATGTCTGGGGCCTTGCGACGTCTACTACAGCTGCCATGTAAAGGAGTGCAAATTCGGAGTTGGATTTGTGGTGGGAGAGAGACTCCGTCGCCGAGTACTGTCGTTCACCCCGGTGGACGAGCGTCTAGCCACAATCCGCATCAAAGCGAGATTCTTCAACATCTCGCTCATCTGCGCCCATGCCCCGACGGAAGAGAAGGATGAGGCATCCAAGGATCTCTTCTATGAGCGCTTGGAGCGCACGTACGAGCGCTGCCCCCGTCATGATATCAAAATCGTGCTTGGCGACTTCAATGCCAGGGTGGGCAAAGAAGGGATCTTTGGAACCACCGTCGGAAAATTCAGCCTCCACGACGAAACGTCCGACAACGGATTGAGGCTGATCGACTTCGCCGGGGCCCGAAACATGGTAGTATGCAGTACTAGGTTCAAGCATAAAAAGATCCATCAAGCTACCTGGCTGTCTCCGGATCGAAAAACGAGAAACCAAATCGATCATGTTGTGATAGACGGAAGGCACGCTTCCAGTGTTTTAGACGTACGCACACTCCGAGGCCCAAACATCGACTCGGACCACTATCTTGTTGCAGCCAAGATACGCACCCGCCTCTGTGCAGCAAAAAATGTGCGCCCAAATATGCAAGGAAAGCTTAACGTCGAAAAGCTGCAATCACAACAGACAGCCAGCGCTTTCGCTACTCGACTCCTACACCTGCTCTCAGAGACCACTCTTCAACAAACCGACACATGCGAGCAGTGGAACCACATTTCCCGCTCACTAAGTACCGCCGCCGAAGAGGTAGTCGGATTTCAGCGAGCCCGAAAGAACAACAGGTATGATGAGGAGTGTAAGGAAGCTGCAGAGAAAAAAAGATGCCGCCTTCCGGGCCATGCTGCGATCGGGCGCAACGCTCGCTATGTGGGAACGCTATAGGGTTCTGAAGAGGGAAGCGAGACGTATTTGCCGCAACAAGAAGAGAGAGGCAGAAATACGTGAGTGCGAAGAGCTTGAAATGCTGGCCGACAGGAGGAATGCCCGAAAATTTTACCAGAGAGTTAGGCGACTTACGGAAGGTTTAAAGACCGGGGCGTACTCCTGTAAGAACAATAATGGCGACCTAGTAACTGATGTCCAGAGCGTGCTTAAATTATGGTGGGAACACTTTTCCGCCCTACTAAATGGTAGCAGCACGGGAGGTTGTAGAGAAGAAGAACCCGAGCCTGAAGTCGATGATGACGGTGTCGACGTTCCACCGCCTGACGACGAGGCACGTATAGCAATAACGCGGCTGAAAAACAACAAAGCCGCTGGAGCTGACAGCCTCCAGCTGAGCTATTCAAATACGGCGGCGAGGAGTTGATTAGGCTGCAT